>NC_061109.1:99766854-99776854 GCF_015104395.2 Macrobrachium nipponense | reverse complement strand
ATATATATATATATATATATATATATATAATATATATATATATATATATATATATATAATATATATATATGTGTGTGTGTGTGTGTGTGTGTGTGTGTGTGTGTGTGTGTGTATAAACGGTCTAAAGCTTAATTCAGGTTGCTACCTATACATATGTTTGAAGGAAATGTAAGGCTTAACTTGACTGGCAGTACTGACTAGAGATAATTATAAACATTTTTTTCTTGAGACAGAATAAGCTGCTGATTAAGTCGGGGGAAGTGTCCAAGGCTTTCTGCTCTTGGCTTAGCCAAACTATGAAATAGTTTTTGATATTCCAAGTCTATAGTACCAAGTTATAGACTTATATGTACATCACTGATGAATCATTGATAACGGGTAGAGACATACGGGAGTGACGCTGTTTTACCCATATTTTGAATGGGTTCCATCATCCAGTAGAAATGAAGGCCACAGAAGAAACCACTGCTGCCAATTCCTCTCAGTTGTTCAGGCTGAGGGAAATATACTATTTGCCGAGTGAGAATGATTTAAAACATTCGCATAGAAAACCGTGGATATATAAGGTTACAAAGACATTTTGGTGATAAAGCGTTAAAGAATAACACCGCAAAGGGGCACTGATCGAAAAAGAATAAGCGAAAATCGAGCATATTGATTAAAGGATCTGATACTACGTAAGTATAAAAATAATGATTATTTATCTTTTGCTTAATTGATCCAAGAAGGCTATTGATTTGTAAGGGAAAGAGTAGGATGGAGGAGGGAAGTAATAAGAATAAGTAATAATCATATTAAAAGTAATGTACCAATTATTAATGAACAGTTGAACTAAAGAACAAAATCAAGACGCTTTCAGTTAGTACTGCAGCGACTCTTAAGCCTAAAGACATTTGTATTATTTAAATAAAAATCAACAACAAGCATAAAACTACCAGTAAGATTGTTCCACAGTTTTGCAGTAAATAAAGCAATGACCATCGTCCTTACACACGCACAATTCGGGGCAATTTTGAGCAGACGATGAACATCTCAGGATGCATAATGACATTCTCACAGGTTGGTATGTGGTGCTCAGGGTGTTATCGACTGTTCCTGGCGCAGGCGCAACTCCTGAGGGTTAATGCTGGAAACCTAATTCCTGTCTTAATATTGATCTACGAATAGAGGTTTTGAATATGTAGTTGTCGGGGTAGGCATCCAGGATTTCTACCGACTGTAACAGATTAGGACGACCGAGGATAGTGAATGGAATTGCCTTGTTCTGTACGAGGCAAGACAGTCCTTTGGTTATCATGCTGAAAATAGGCTGAGGGCATCATCATGTAGCAGTTCGAAACTTTACACGTCATTCCTTTCCTGCGTATCTGAAGGAAGGGATGGAATACTCTTCATAAGTCATCGCAGCGACATTTTTTTCAATAAGTACCCAACCGCCGATACTCTAATCTGCTCCGAATCGTCCATTTGATAAGCAATCGTGTTTTTTTTTTTTACCTAGGAAAGGCCATGATTATTCCTGTATAACTGATTGGCTTGGCTAGGATCTTTCTACAACTAGTTAGAAAGAGGTAAATCCTAGGGAAGCCCTTAACTACTGCCTGGCACTGGTTGTGTAGCTGGCATGTGTCAATTACAGTGGGTCTTTTCCTTTCAAGCCGCCGGCAACGAACGCGAGGCTTCGAGTTCCCATGTACTCAAACTGACGTATCCAATCATCATGTTAACTGGCACGTTCATGGAAAGACTTCTACGTCTAGGAACAAAATACATGTACTGTCATCGGAGGGGGAAGTTGGTCGACGACTGGAGTTACGCGAGAAATTTTCCGAAAACTTTGCCAGTAGATGGATGGATGGATGTATGATATTTAGGGCTAAAACCCAGGCACTGGGGCCAAGAAGGCCATTCAGCGCCGTAATGAAAGTTAAACAAATTAAATTATGGTAAATGAATGAATGAGTTAGTAAAAGAAATGATTAATAAAATTAGATGTGACCAATAAATAAAATAGAAATATGAAATTTAATGAATGGCGTAATACATAATAAAAATAGTTTAATGTCTTTAAAAATAGTTTAATGTCTTAAAAATTTGAATGCACTTTAAAAAGGAGATGAGAGCTTCATCTCCCAAGATATTTGAGAGGGATTTACCCTGGAAATATCTTTCCCTTTAGTTAAAATACCTGGGGCAAACCATCAGAATGTGCTCCACTGTTAGCATCTCGTCACAGTCAGCACACACTGGTGGGCTGCTTCCTTCTAAAATAAACTGATGGTAGCAGGTCAGGCCTTTTGACTGGAAGCATGTAATTAAATTTTGGGAGAGATAGAAATGTAACTTATGGGAAAAGAGAACTTTTAGCAAGGTGGACTGCTCAGCCTTAGCAGTGGTTGTTGGCTTAGGAACGCTTTTGCTGGAAACTGCTTCGGTTGTAGACAAGTTTTACTTGGGATTAATTAGCTATACATTAAAGCTAATTAACCACTGGAGTAAGCTGTTTCTATTTTGATTTGTTTGTTTGTGTGTTTGGTGGTGGTATCTTGTGGGCTTCAGTAACACTTCTCCGAAAGGTGATAATCGTGATTAAAAAGTGACTTAATTTTCAGAGAACAAGAAAGTACCTTTTCAGGAGAAGGGACGTCTCCCTCTTCAATGTGGGATGAGGAGCGTCACTCAGAGCCACGCCAATTATCAAACAAATAAAAAATAAGCCGAAAGTTTCCTCGGCGCAATCGAGTTTTCTGTACAGCGTATAATGCTATATGAAACTCTCAGCCACGGCCCATGAAACTTTCAGCCACAGCTCGGTAGTGGCCTATTTCGTTGGTACCTAGTATAGCGGTGGCAGACGCATAATCATGGCTAAATTTAACTTGGACCCCTCATGATTTCATTACTTCATTTAGATTTCAGGTTTTGTAGTGTCAGACTATTAAAAAGTTTGAGGAAATTTAAAAGTGTGGGAATATCGCAAAGGCTATAACGAAGACATACATATATACATATATATACATATATAAATGTGAATTTTCTGCAATATCTAAACAATTCGTGCACTATGCAGGCAGTTTCTTGATGAAGACAGCATACATTATTAAAGAGGTAAAAGTGCATCTTTCTTGGATGTAACTGGCAAAAGACCCAAAAGATATACATAAACACATACGCCACACAACACAACGCACACACACCACACACACATAGTTCATATATATATATATCATATATATATACATATTAATCATATATTTCTTCTCAATAATAGGTCATTCCTGCTAAGTGGATGTGGCTTCCAAAAAAGAAAAATACAGTAATCAACTGCTACTTACATTTATATATATATATATATATATATATATATATATATATATATATATATAAAATACCGGTAATACAATAATTGGTGTGATTATCCGGAATACTACCTATGATAAAGGTAAGACAAATGAGCAAAGGTTTGTAATGAAATATTATGACTGTTATATGATTTTCTTTCTGATTATGCACGATTGTATTACGGCAGAACTGCTTTTGGGGAAAAGACGTAAACGACTGTACTTAGCGGAAATGAACATGCTCTGTAATTCTAAGATCCAATTGATCTTAGATTTGTAAAAAATAAGTAAATAAATAAATAAAAGAAGTCTTACATTACCGCCGAAATCAATGTTGCAATCGTGCCCTGATGAAATCCCGTTTCGGAATATCACCAAAATCCGTAATCGTATGTTATGGGAAGTTTCTTGACCTCACGCCAGTGAACGAAGCTATTTTTAGAGGTGACGTACCCGGCGGGATTGCCTTATAGAGAAAGAAAGCTGGTGATCTCAACACGCCCTCCTCTGCTCTGTTCTACTTTCCTTGGATTTATGAAATCCGTTTCCGCCCGATCTTGTTCTGAGGGCGTGAATAAGATCCTCCTCCCAAGAGTCTGTTAAACTGGCGACAATTTTGTTATAAATGGTTGATCGATGACCTCGTTGTTTTCCATTTTTATTTCCCGTTAGTCACGTTGTCTGTTCAATAAAGCTACCAGGAGCTATTTGACCCAATATCTAATGAAATTGTTTGTCTAAAAGAGAATCTGGAATGCCTTTTTACTCGAAAGTTAAAAGATTGTTTGAGCTTAAAAAAAAAAAACCTCCATAATGATGGCTATACACGTATTGTTCCCGCGGTAGTAGTCTGCAGTCGCCCTCCCAGCCTCCTTCCCCGCGGTAGTAGCCTACAGTTTTGCATTTTTGTCCAGCGGTAGTTTTCTGCAGTTTTGCCCTATGTACCATATGGATGTTCCCAAGTTTTGGTATTTTGATTTATTGCTCTTTACAGCAGACCAAGAAACGTTGCTAGGAATCTTAATGTTGCTATAACCTTTCCTCAGGAGGTATAGACTTCCTCATTACTGTTTCTTTCTTTGCTATTTTTGGAGACATAAGGAATAAAAAGTCTCCGAAGACATCATCAGTCATTCTTAAATAATTTCTATAATCTTCCGGGTTATTTTCCTTTAATTCTTTCGATAAAGTCATATGATAAAATCTCTCTTTCTTAGCCATGGTTTCACCTATACTTTACGATTTTTCTTGCATATTTCATGCTCGTATTCGTCTTGCAAGAGTGCCATTGTCATTATTGCACTTACCTTCCTTTTACTTGGTGCCACGATTTAAAAACACTCACTATATCGGGACAGTACGGGACTGAAAGGAACACGGCCGCTGTATATTAACTCTGCCCTCTCAAAATATGCATAGAACACGTCATATCTGCGTGTATGGGCAATACCTGGGCAATACCCAAGCGGACTGGAGCGCGCGCTAATCCAGGCAGGACAAACCCGACGCCAGTCGCGTACATTATGGCCAGCTTAAGTTTCTCTTTTATATGCAAAGCTGTGTTTTGTAGACGTGATCTGGAAGGATATTCAGATGGCAATAAAAACGATGAACAAGTATTTACAAGATTATACACTGTTCTACGAATGCTGATATTTCCGGTGGAAGTGAGGAGACCATTGCTTACAAAGGCCAATATCTTGTTCAGTTAAAGTATAATCACCGCTTCATTCCTTCCAAAAAATAAAGTTTTTGGCATGAATTAAAATTGCTTCCCAAGCCTTCTTTATACGAAGCACAGTTGCTAGTTCATGGACAAGCTCTGCCAATCAACCCACGTAGAATACCTGCGATTATGTATTAAAATGGGAGCGTATTTTATGAAGAAAGCGTTTCGACGCCAAACCTAGCTAGGAGAGAAAATATTGGGAGGCTGAACAAATGTCGATGGGCTTACATTGAACAGAGACAGAATGAACACTTTGGGATGAAGCTAGTAGTTTCATTTAAAGAGAAAACGGGTATTCTCTCTATTTAGGTTTCAGTAACGGTCTTATATTATTCAGGAATACCAGGTCACTTGTTTCAAATGCAAGCGCCTAAAACTCTGCCATATTTCAAGGCAATTAAACTAAATTTTTACTCAGGTACACTAACCCACGTCTTTTGCAGAATCAGTAATTCTGTGCCGTCATTCTCCGACCTCTGCTTTTACTTTCACAGTCAGATGAAGATCGTTTTCCAGTTGCATCAGTTCTAAGAACCGACCAAGTCTGAGTTCCTGCAGGAGCCAGCTTCAGAAAACAAGCCCTGAGAGGATCTCCCTAACACATACCCTCCTGCAAAATGGATTACAAGTATTATTTACCTACTATATCTACAGAAAACCCTTCGTTGCTAAACTATCTCATAACTAAACCAAGAGTATCGTCTTTGTTCAACTGGAAAGGATTCTTAAGCTATTGCTCTACTTGCCCTGCTTTCAAATCGATCCTGTAAGGTAGGAATCTTCATACAAAGGAACTACAAGGAAGAAAACGACCTATCATCAATCCTATCAAGCTATCTACTCCTTAATGTAACTAAAATATTATTAGACATTTGTTATGACTGATAAAACAACTAAATTAAATCGCAAAAGAACCAATGCTAATTTTTTTACAAAACATTATAGAAATGAATGGTTACGCTTACGTGGATTTGTAAACCATACATGTGAATTGAGTTTTATACAAGAGAGAGAGAGAGAGAGAGAGAGAGAGAGAGAGAGAGAGAGAGGAGTACATACTTGATAATAAATAAATCTGCATTATGAAAATTAACCCAGAAGTCTTGTTCTATTCACCATTTCATTTTAACTGCTAGTCGATGGTAGCTGAAGTAGCCTATTGACATTGGTACTGACTATTGGTACTGCAAGAACTTAACGACAGCTTAGTTAATGTGGATGCCCTAATATATCTACCTCTTCCTATATTTTTCTATTCAATCTAATTTCACCATCATTATGCAGCTATCATCGACTACCTCTTATTCCCATCAACTCTGTCTATACTCTGTTTTTTTTTTCTTCATCTGCCCATCCGCCTGTGGTGTTTTTGTATGGTAACACTGCGTCCCTGGCTTTAGATAGTTACATTCAGCTTACATTCAACGATTATAATAATATCCTATTTCGAATATTAACGGTGTAATTCACATACAGTAAATTATTAAAACAATTTTCAGTTGCAAATGTACACCCAGATATCCTTTTAGTTACCTAAAACTTACAAATAGCGTAACTATCTAAAGCCCGGGGCGCAGTGTTACCATACAAAAACACCACAGGCGGATGGACAGATGAAAAAAAACAGAGTCTAGTCTCAGACTAGACTGAAAATAAAACGGTCACTGAATTAGTGTTTAAGATGTTTATAACTAGTGAAATTAATCAAGAACATTAATAAAACAAAAGTAACAAAATTTGATTTTATAATAACTCATAAAAATCCTTCACTATCAAGGAATTATGTTGGATTAAAGAGAAAGGTTGCACCGAGGCATTACTTCAGAATGATGGGCCAGAGTCCAAGGTTGGAAAAATAAACACCATAGACTGGAAGATCAAACTGACTCATGGGTGTCCATGATACCAGAGTTCCGGGAAAATGGCGTCACAAACACACACCCATGTATAAATATATATATGTATATATATATTTATAATATATATAATATATATATATATAATATATATAAATAAATAAATATATTTATGTGTGTGTATGTGTGTGTGCGTGTGTGTATGTTTGTGTTTGAGAGAGAGAGAGAGAGAGAGAGAGAGAGAGAGAGAGAGAGAGAGAGTTACAGTTGTGAGTATGACCAGGATACTGAGAATTGTTTAATACCGTAATCTTCATCATTAAGGAAATAGGCAGGGTTGTAAAAATGAAAGTTTTCATGCCGTCATTTAGAGGGAAATCCACGAAAGACCTCCTGTGACAGGCATATCGTATCAGGTTCCCCGACCACACCTGTCCGCGGTCAAGAACAAGAGGCGCACGCCGCCGAGGAGGATAAGTGCGCCCTATTTCGTTCAGCGGAGGAAAGTGTAAGGTTACCTTAGGCCAAGGTGAACAGGGTGGAGTCACTTGGCACCAAAGGATCTGCAAGCCTAGGTCACCCGGTTGGGGGAACCTTCTTCATAGGCTGTTTGTCGTATTGGGTCATTCGGGATTTTGCTACACAAACAGGTTTGCTGATACTAGGTCAACGCTTAGTCTAAGGGTCATGTTTAGAAGACGTAGATTTTTCTGTTTTATAATGGTAGCGATAACGATTATGAAAGGGAATAGTAATGAAAATGAAATGCAAACAAGTAATTACTCTATTATAAAGTAACATTAAGCAATTAGCTGTTGAAAATTATATATAGGCTAAATGAGAAACGCAACAGTTAGACGCACTGAAATCAACACTTTCAGCAAAACCAGGTAAGTCATTCGTTTATTCTTTTTACTGCCCTCATAAAAACAGCCTCCTACACTATAGTAGACCCGGAAAAAGACATTGCCCTTCAATACTTCATCGGAGTTAGTTATTAATTAAATAGTACATAAAATCCAATCGTGAGTGGAATTTGAAAGTTAAGTGGACTACATGACTGATAATTGTTAATAAAATCCGGCCGGATGAATTTCGAATTGCTTAGTCTGGGTGAATTAACTGAAATTTTCCTTACATTCAGAATCAATCCTAAAACAGTAAAAAGTGAAGATATAAAACGCAAGTGTTCAGAGGGCAAGGAGACATTCAGGTGTAAAGAGATGAAATTTGATAAGCGTATTTTTAAAGACGAAAGGCAGTGTGCTTGATGTCTTAATTATTGACCCTCTTTTGTTTTATTTTGGTTTCAGGATCTTTGACTGGCGCGCTTCTCGGCAATTTAGTCTTGCATTACGACGCGTCGTAAGAGGTTGCCTGTGGAAGGTAAGTCTAGCCTCTTCTCTTTTTTTGTCTGAAATTATGATTTCAGTTAAATAAGGAAACCAGCAAGACAATCAAAAGCTTCGAAAAATGTAAAAAGGAAACCAGTAAGACAATCAAAAGCTTCGAAAAATGTACGCAATGGACAACTTAAGGCTAAATTGATCGCCAGTCAATTTTGAAGAACTCATTCATACTCAAGGAAAATATCATGTGTTGAATATAATAATAAGATAAATTTATATCATCTCCTGAATTTTTGAAAATGAAAGAGAGCATTAACGGATAAAAATGATCATGAAAATTAAGTCTTAGCGCAGCAACAGCTTGAAAAGCGAGGAGACGACGACTCGAGAAAGAATGACCTCAGCAAAGAATCTGATGACCAGTCAAAGGTCATTGGGAGGTTCTTGAGTGGTTCTCAGCAGATTCATTTTCAAGTTAATCAGCATAAGTAGAGATCTGCGTTATCTATAAACTGGTCAGAGGGAAGTTGATTTTCGGGGGTTCCGTAGCGATTAGTGTACCACGTCTAGTCGTCTGTGAACCTTCGATAAGTGGCACAATCAATGCTTGCTTTACTAGAGGAATCGAGGGACTTTGATTGTATAAGCACGATACTGTTATTTACAATGAAAAACGCTCTTCTGTGTTCAAAGTCAGGAATACACAGTGCACTTGTTACGGAAATTTATGACAAATATGGCGAAATAAAAGTCAGTAAGTTGAATTACCAATCAAAATTGCTGAAATTACAGTACAAATGGACATTACAGAGCAGCACCGAGACAAAATCGAACCTGTTATGCGTATCAATGACTTTGGAGTCACTGATAAGATTACAAGCAAAATCTGATAAAACAAATTCCCCAAAAACTCATTTTGATATTCATTATTAGAATAAATAAAAAAAATCATTGCTGATACCTCTGAGCGAGTAATAATACAAGGTCCTATAAATATAAAATAAACCATTATTTTTAGAAACTGAGGTCGGAACAGCTGGCTTTCACTCTTACCGATGAAACACCTTCAACGCCGGTAACAAGACAAGAATTGACGAAGGGACCACATGAAGCAAATATTGTTTCGAATTTGGAAAGTCAATGTCAAAATACAGTCATTACTTTGGATCAAGTGATGATCGCATTAGCCTAGTTAGAATAAGCAATAAACTCAATTTTGAATGCCGGCTTGAAGGGGAACGAGATCTTACGACCGAATATGCGAAGCTTTCCATGAGATTGGTTTACAAACTGTACATTGTATAAAGCAACATATCAATAAGCCCTACTCTCAGTAACTAAGCAAGGTACATAAATTTCAGGAAGCACTCATTGCTCTCAGTACTAATGTAGCGTTCCCTTAGAACGGTAGTACCGTCAGTGCACCTCAAGTGGTGCATTGTGGGCATCACTAAAAGTTGATTGCAACGTAACTTCGGTTGCTAGCTTCATCCACTCCTCAGACCTTCACTCTACCTCCATTCCCGCTCGCTTTTTTCCCGTCTTGGTGTCCAACCAGTGCATGCTTCATGGAATACAACTGACTTTACCTTAAAGTAATTTTGAACAACACTCAGCAGAGGGACTCAGTTGACCTGTAGTACTATTATGAGTAGATTTGTGTATGTTAATCACCTACCTCAAGCTGACATCAATATGAATGATGAGATATTTATCTGGAGAAGT
>NC_061109.1:99706854-99756854 GCF_015104395.2 Macrobrachium nipponense | reverse complement strand
TCATACACCAACAAACTGTTTAGATTCCATAAGCATACCACTCCGTTATTGGTTATCATATTAATCAATTTTGGCTAAATAAGGCCATCATCACTAGTGATTCATCAATTTCGTTTTTTATAATCTGATCTTAAGAACTTCATTAATTATTTTTGTTTTACAGAGAGCTATTCTACTTCAAAACATAATCTCACCACACGAGAGTTTTCTAAATTGATACAAATGACTAACATTCACCTGTGGGTAAGACTTTTATGTCATGCACCATTAACTGCAGATTATGGCAAAGAAAGAAAGAAAGAAAGAAAGAAAGAAAAGGCAACTCGTTCTCTTGCGTAAGTGTCGAAATAATTTGAACAATCATTTGCTACTACTACTTTGGGAGTAGATTTAAAATATGGGATTAGATTTAAAATAATAGCGTTTACATCGGCCACAAGGTCTTTCTATTCCAATTTCCATTTTTAATATGAAAATGTTACCACTCTCTCATAATTGGCTTCAGTAATTACCTCATGACATCACAGTGCACCACGATCATCAGTTCAATAAAGTCATCAGATCCGACTTTCACTAGTCATATAGTGCTGTGGAAAGCATAAAGGCCCCATTGTCATTTGAGTCCTTACTTTCGAAGCGCAAAAACTTACACGTAATTAAGTTGATATAAATAAAAATAGCGAAATAAGAAAAAAAGAAACGGCAATTTCACCGTTTCATAAGTCAACACTTAACTAACCTCAAAGAAGTATGCGCTTGGCAAATGCAACATCCTATTTTGCCAAAAGGTTATTTGGCCGACAGCTTTGTTGTTAAGTTTAGACGGTAACTTCAAGGCTGCTCTACTTAAGCCACAGAGCTGATCTCAATTCCCAAGAGAGCTATTGTTCCCTGCATTTTTACTTAATGCAAATGCAACCAAACGGATCCGATGGAAACTATTCCTCACTCGTTCGTTACGCGTCATGAAGATACGTGATGTTACGTGATGATCAAAGTACCTTTACTAGTACGTTAATCCGGTCAACTACATAAAATTATTCTTAGACTAGATGTAACGAATATCAAGTAATAGCAATTTGCATTAACCTTACCCAACTCTCAGCATTCTATTGCGTCTTCTTTTATTTGCTATCCTCCCTCTTTATTCTGCTCGTTTTATTTGGCACGCGTTTAGGCTGTTGGTTAACCTTGGCCTTGCTCTAGAACAACTCCGTCAAGTGACGGTCTAGAAAAAGCAGTAGGGTGTGTCGTGACGTCATCACGTGCTTACCCACCAGCCTTACCAGATGGTTTCCAAAGGTGAGCGACCACGGTCAGTATTTGGAGCAGAAAGCAAAGCATCGCGTCTCCCCCAACTCGTTTGCTTTAATTTGTTGCTTACTCAGCCTTCATGATTGTCAGTGACGGCTGAATTAATGCTTTATGAAGACATATTTGCTCGCGACGGAATTCCGATGTCTATCTTCGAAATGACTTCATTTGAAACTTGCGGTCATCTCGGAACGAAAAATGGTTTCCTAAGTTTTTAGTCGTGTGTCTATTATGTGTTTCGATTTCAAAAGTAATTTATGCAACCTCTGCTGTTCATACAAGATGAATAAATATGATAAACTTCTGATTGATTTAAAAGATAGCTAAAGATTTCATCGCAAAATTGGCCATATATCGTTGAAACATTTTCCTCAAGTATCAAAGACTTGAAACGAGGGAAGACGCAGATAAATGACAACGGATGACAGAATGCAATAAAAAAATAGTCAGTTACGCAAAGTAATTTGACTAGGTTCAGAGATTTATAATTTCTCCTATTACTGCATCAAAAATTCTACAGAGTAAGATAACATAAAGCAAAAGAAAATCCACTTCAGAATCATGCCTTTTCTCATTACACCTTCTGATGAGTAATATCGCGATTCCAATGATTTGCCTGAATATCCAAATAGTAATAGCAACTTCAATTTTGTAATTGGATTATGAAGAATCTCTCCCATTGAGCGAACTTGATACAGATTAAACAGAACTGAGTCATTCCACTTTGATACTTTTCATCTGAGTAGCGACAAGGTCCTAGCAGGCAAAATAAAATGTTCGGTTGATGATTCCGACTCAAGGTAGCGATATTTCAATATGAGGCTGACAAGCCCAGTCTAATATTAGCTCGATCTTAGAGCGTCCGGAATGCACGACCATTCTTTGCCGGAGACTGAAATCAAAAGTAATTATTTTATTCGCGAGCAATTTACCCAAGCACCATCATATATCCGCAAAAAAACTTCGGCGGAAGACAGTTCCCTGATGAGCATTGCACCGAGAGATGCGTTTGTCAATTCCCAGATTTGAAATATGACTATAGTGGATTCACATCACCGATGGATCTGATGTCTAGGCCAGTCCCTTACGACTCTTCTGATTGGTTGATGTAAGCCAATGACGGGGCTGCAAACTCTCAGAGTCTCTCTCAAGAGTTCACATAGGCAGGAGGAATGTTCCACCTCTCCTCTCTCGAGAGACTGAGAGTTTCCAGCCCTGTCATTGGCTTATCAACAGCCAATCAGGAGCGTCGTAAGGGAGGGAGGGACTGGCCAAGATAATCAAATGCACGGCTGATGTGAACCTACTATAGTACTAAGTGACTGTAAAATGTGTCCTATCAAGTTTGAGTTCTTTTATTCTCCAAATGGTGCGCTGTCTTTAGATAAGACGAATGCTTTGCTTGAAGCACTTGTTTCCTTCGTTAGTGACTAAGATCAATTATATTCAATAGTAGAAGTAGAAACAACAGCTTCCTCGCTACAACAATTCGGTAAGTGCAAGTGCAGAAAGAAGTAGTTTTTTCCTCTGCTAGTGATTATTACATTTCAGAAATTCTTACGCTGTCAGCATCTATGATTATCATTTTTCGTTTTGGCGACCTCTTCATGCACTATTTGCCGAGGCGGTAATAATCAGTCTGCGATCATTGTGGCACAGCCCCTTATTTTAAAATTTTTGTTACACGAAATAAATATATTTAGGCTATGGAACTCGCAGGAATATTTATGAAATTAACTTTAAAAATGAAGCACGCTATACTTACAACACTCCTTATAATAATATCATAATTATGAAGAGTGTTGTAAGTGTAGTATGCTTCATTTTTAAAAAATAAAAAAGTTAATTTTATTAATCTATCTGTTAAGGTTATTCATAAGTTGAGAAATTTTGAGGATTTTTTGTTTCGAAATAAAAATAAACATTCTTATGGAAAACAGAAAGATTCTTTGATATGTTTCTATTTCCTACGCTAAAATAATTACTAGAAGATGATAAAAGGCCTTTCAAAACAACATTGTTATAAACCAGAGGACGTATGAAGAAACTGAATTATCCTTGAGTGCGGGAACAGAAAGTGGTGGTAGTATAACCGCTGTTAATTATGATTATCTCACTTCCCACTTCTCTCCCCATTCCATCTTTGTTTGGAGGACTTAGCTTTCGTCTGCAGCTTTATTAACTATTCATTCCTCATTATCATGGACATTTTAGACTTCTACTGTTGACGGACTTGTCTCTCTTTGTCTTTCCTTATAGATTATTTGAATATCCACTTGCAGAAGACAGCTGATATTCGTATAAAGTCTGTATGTCAATGTTTTAGTTTTCTGTATAAGAAAAAACTGTTGAGATGGTTTTGTCTGTCCGCCCTCAGATTTTAATAACTACTGAGGCTAGAGGGCTGCAAATTGGTATGATAATCACCCAGCCTCCAGTCATCAACCATATTGAATTGCAGCCCTCTAGCGTCTGTAGTTTAATTCTATTTAAGGTTACAGCTAGCCATGATAGGCAACATTATAAGACAGGTCACCACAGTGCCGTGGCTGAAAGTTTCATAGGCCGTGGACCATACATCATTATACGCTGTACAGAAAACTCGATTGCGCCAATGAAACTTCGGCGCATTTTCATTTGTTTTTATTGAACCTGGAAGGAGATTGCTAAATAAGGCTCATTTCCTCGTAAGACGCATCGAAATTCAGGATTCCAATTGTCGTTTTCAGTGACACATCGAGGAATAAGGGAGATGGATAAATTCAGTGTTGACATTTCTGCTAAAAGAGGAACGACTATTAGTAGTGTTCAGTCTGCCACCAAAACACAGTACGACCTTCAAACAGAGGCGTTATTAAACACAACACCTCCCGGGGATTCCTCCTTGGCACCGCCTCCCCCCCCCCCCCCCCCCCCCCCATATTGACTCTCCAGGTCATCAGCTCTTCGCAGGGGGAAATAAAAGGTAACCAACAAGACATAAATTCAAATGACTTGTAAAGGAATTGTGAGTCACTCAGCCGTAGCTGCTCTAGTCGCACCACTATCCAGAAACGGAATGAACCTACCCTAAAATCATGCCTTTATAATGAGTGTGAGATCACTTGTCACAATCGCGCTTATCGCCAGTTATCATTTCTGCCGAAGAAAAGTGAAAGGGAGCTCAACTGCGCTGAATCTTCGCCACTTCATGATTTTAATACCTGTAAATAACCTGACACTTCTGCTGGAATCCTGGAAGAAATTCACAGCGTTAAGCCACAAAAAAAGACACGATCCAGCCATCGAGAAACAAACACAACTCACGTAGCGTTTCTTAAAAGGCCGTTGCGGCTCCACAACTGTTCGGCGAGATTGTGCACTGAAATACCTAATTGCAATCAACAATATTTCGAACTGGAATACTGTTATACCATCACAGTACAAGAAAAATGAAAGTGATTTTGTATTAAAAAAAAAAAAAAAACGATGGAAAAAGCAAGAGCAAGAAAATGCCCCGAAGGAATCCACTCGAGGCTTCGTTCTCGGGTGCTCAGCGATTACGTCACCCGTAGATATTATTTCTTATTTTATCTTGCCGTTTCTTTTAAAGGAACTCTTCGGTTTCCTGCCATTGCTAAAGTTCAAGTTCCCTAAAGGCATCAGATCTCTGGCGCACAAGTACCTACTTTCTTTTCTCCTCGAGGGATCCACGGAGCGCTGACAATGCCTATCTTCTTGATTGCGTCACCGCCTATTCATCTCTCCCAATTTACCTCCTGTCATATCGGCACACGGCAGGTTTGTTCTGGGTTTTTATGCCCTTATCTCTTCCTCTTCTCCTTTCCATTCTGCAACACAGATAATTCGGTACATTCGGCGGCCTACATGTATATACTGTATGAACATATGTGTTTGTATGCTTCTATGCATGTATAAATTCTTTACGTAACACCGGTACGTATAAGCGTCTTTCGGATTTATATGGGATAAAAACCCCCTAATGAGATGGGCTTATCCACCTTAAAGGAATGTTCAGCTCAGTTATGGCCGATGACAAACGAGTCATGGTTGTCATTAAGAGTGATGATTACATCTGTAAACATTGTAAATAACCTGTTTCTAAACGATGGTGGGTAAGCGCCACCTGAGTAATAGTTTGCACAACACGAGACTTACAGCCGTTTTGAAATATATTCAATGAATAACGTGATGAGTTCCGCTGATACATTCGTTATCTCGCCTTCATAACATTTTAAATCTTTTCCTGGACAACTTAGTCATAACGGAAAACACAATATGAAAGACAGATCGAAATGTCGATAAGAATACCATGGCTAAAAATACAGATTCTTGGCAATCTCCTCAGAGATGCGCTTTGTTAATGTAAATTCAGTTCGAAAGACAATGAATGGTCTTAAGAAAAAACAGAATGGCCTCGAAATACTTAACGTTTATTGTATTAAACGAACCAGAACATTGTGTAGATCGCATAATGTCTAGGCTATCAATTTATGATGGGTTTATATTTTTTACAGTTTGCTTTCCTAGAGCTGTCGATGTTATGTCAAATTAGAGCAGGGGTTTAGGAGCAGTCCTACCAATGCCAAGTATTAACACCATCTATTTAAAACCTTTCTTAAAACTAAAGTTAATTTTATTAGAATACTTGTGGTGCACAACGTCTTTTTGCTTTTTTTTTATTTGCAGTCTCTTTAGAGGTCCTTTGCATCGTAACATCATTTAAATACCTTATTACCTTATACAGAACTCTCTTATAATAAGCTTTCCAGTCCTTTTACTAGAATAAAATGCAACGGAATAATGAATTTCTCGCAAAGATTCCGGTTGATGACATGAAGGATTGAGTGTCAAGATTTCAACATTTCGATGGGATGCAAATCAATCATAGAAAAGACTAAAATTTGTGAAAAAAAACTTCACTAAATCAACACGATAAACCGGATGATCTCGTTGGTATCGAGTTGATCATGAAACTATAACTGATTCACTTAAGGTAGATTCTCGGATGAGCCTTATTCTTACGAGACGTTTGTTTGGTGGCTGCTGATTGGCTGGTACCGGGAGGTAGGCAGCCCCCAGCCAATCAGCGGCCGCCAAACTAACGTCTCGTAGGCATAGGGCTCAACCAAGAATCTACCTTAAGTGAATCAGGTATAGTAAGGCATAGAGTTACCTTCTTAACTGCCCAAGGCCTCCGTTTTTTAGAAATTAATACTTGAGAGGCTGCAAATATAGAGAGCCAATTCGCGTTTATTCTCTCCTTTAGCATTTTTCAACTTCTATAATAATCTTCCTGAATACTATTTAATCTTATGACAACGGGGGAAGGGAAAATTCCTTGACAGATGCAAAAGCAAGACTATTTTAGAAATGAAAACCGAGGCTAAAGGAGATAATAAAATAAAATGTCATGCCCAGTATTTTTCCGATTACGAGAAAGAGAGAGAGAGAGAGAGAGAGAGAGAGAGAGAGAGAGAGAGAGAGAGAGAGAGAGAGAGAAACCTATTCTTGTTGTAGAGGTCCTAACTAATGATCTTTCGATAAATTCGTGACTCGACCAAGTGAATGTGTGTCATTAGCTGCCTCGGCATAAAAACCCGCCTAAGTAAAAGTAAAGGGAAATTCACAGAATCCCGCTGACATAGGAACAAATTATGAATGCATTCGTTCCTTAGATGAGGGAATGGCATGTTGAACCTTCATGAAGTCTCAAACGGTAGAGCACATCTAAAATTAGCAATTCCTGGACATTATTCTGCTACTCAGAAGATAGCAAAATGGACAGTGGTATATAACAACTAGCTCGAGTGGGGCAACAGTTCAGATCAAGCATTGGACCTTTCATTGACACAATAAAAACAAAAAGATATTTTTCATCTACTGCCTGAAAAACTAAGAAAAAAAAGTTGCTGGTGTATTGGCAATTCCGATGAATTTTTTCGAATTTTGCCCTAAAGCCCCGATCATGCCCAGATATCAGCCTTCTGTGTTTAATGTTATCGGGAAAAATGTAGTAATTATTTGTTACGATTTTTAGTGTGATTTTTTTTTTTTGGTCTTAAACAAAATATAGTTACTTTTAGTCTCCATACTTTTCATCCCGCATAGGTTACTGAGTGCCTTCCACGGCATCCTGTGTACTAGGCAGTGGTAAAAATTCTTTGTAACATTCCTTGCTCTAACGCGCACGCATCACCCACCGCCTCCTCCGAGCCAGCCACATTGCTTTCAGCCTAATTCTTTCTTTTGATTTTTAGTCCTGACTTGCGAAAAAAAAAACCTTTGTGCTAACCCTGCGGGAGACTTATAAGCGACTCGCATAATAATTGCAGAATTATCTTTACGTCCTCTCTTATTCACCTCACGTTCTTCGATCCCTGCATCTTTCCTAACAACGTTCATTTGACTCATCAGGTGGACTTGCTTTTGCTCCTAAAACCTTAACCTTTCTCGGTGCAATTTCTCCTGGCTACCCGAACGAAAACGTTACAAATCGCGACTCTTTCTCGTCAATAAAAATGGCTGGTGTCTTCATTTCTTTCAGTTATTCAACCACTCTCTAACTTGTGCCAAATCGTCTCCTAACACAAGTATGATATATTTATCCAATATCTGTATCTACAGCAAACTAATGAATTCCCCCATACACATTCCTTCATGCATGTAATTCATATGCTTTCGACGCATGCACTAGAGTGTGCGAAGTGTGTACACATAACTTACGTAAACATAAACAAGGGTGCCGAAATATATCAGTCTACGAATGCAATCTTTACATGCAACCACATAAAAATGAAACGAATAAATGTCTTTTGTCGAATGAAGTGTTAGGGCATAGCATGCAATTAATTATTATTCAAACTGAGACAGCAAGGAATTTGAACACCAAATTAATCATCATGTAAACTGCTGGGTAAATGTCCTTAAAAATTTATGGCTGGAACTTCTGAAGAGGCAATATAATTCACCGAGCGAAAACATAGTAAGTGAAGCGTAAAGATTCTTCAGAAAAAACCAGTCTCTCAGAATCAGTATTGCCTAATGCTATCATAATAAAATTCTTTGTAATTCATTATTGTTATACGCTCGTTATTATTCCACAGTTGTCTGGTTTTGCTGCTTTAATGAGTAGATAACATTCTCCAGCTGATTTCTGCTGAGGCTGACGACAGTAAGTCTGATTTGGAAAAGAGGTGAAGGCAAATATAAAAGCTTATAAAATTTACATAGAAAAATAGTGTTCCCCCTTTCTATGGGAATTTATTAAATTTTCTCTGGAAAACAAGAGGCATATTTTGTCTATTCCTCAAGTGGTATAAAGAGATCGTGATTTATGAGACGAAAGTTTCACCTGTCTGTATTTAATACTTTGAAACACGAGCTAAATGGCATAATGCTAAACATGGCATTATGCCATTTGATTTTAAGTGGCTGACGTAAACAGGAACGCAGGAGACTATATCCAAAAGTTGAACTTGAAAATTGATAGAGTTATTGAAAGAATAGAGACCAAGGAAAACCAAAAGAAGAGAAAATACACATTTCTAAGTATTATTATACCGCATATGTGAACTATCACAGAGCTACATTTAACAAATAATTGCTATGACGTATACAAATAATTGTATACATTTGTTTAATTATGGCATCTCGTCAAAACTACACAATTTCGAGGGGAAGTTGGGTAAAATATATGTCATGAAGGTGTTCAGGATGTACATCTAGGTACTCCTCCCTTGCAAACGTTGCTATGACCAACACCTACAGTTAAAAATCCATAGAATATATCGTGAGTTGCTCATGGAGGTGAGAATGTGGAGGTTAAAAATGAGAAAGTAAAGCTTAAAAAATCTAATTGTGTTTTCAATTGGTCACATTCAAAAGGGGTCACCTCTACTTAAAATGACTTCGATATTAAAATGCGAAAATATTTAGTGGATTATCTTATTACTAGTTCATTACGCATACGTAAGTCAGGAAATATTTTGAAAATAATGTTGATATCATATGTAGGAGTGTGCTCAAACGTTTATAGGATTTTCTACGTATTATGTGTGTGCTCAGAACTAATATACCTTTCTATGGGGCTTGGTGATTTAGGAACTAAAATTGTACCTTAGTTATGATACCATTACTGCCTTTTTCTGCATTTAATTGGAGAATGAGAGCCGTTCCCTTACTGCAAGAAACAGCTGTGTTCTATAAGGTTACCAAGTAGTCATGCAACTAGTAGTGCATTTGAACCATTTTCTAAATCCGTGGCCCTCAGTGACGTCAATATGGAGGAAGTGGTTCACCAAATGAATTTGGAATGTGTGGTCGGTAATTCAACCTTGACAGATACAGGATCCGTTAAGTTACTGACGACCTGACCTCGTACAAACAGGCAATTGGGAGATGTCGCTCATCAGGTAAACTAAATATCATTATCTTGAGGGGCGTCAGCAATTTCTAGGGGAGGCGCGAGCCCTAGGAAAAATGAGAAAAAAAATTCTGTAATTATATTCGTTAGTCTCATATTCAGAAGTTTATGAGAAAATGCAAACGTATCGCCTTATGAAGTTACTTTCCTAGAGTCTACTACTCTAGTTAAGTTCGTTGGGCTGACCAAGTCTTGTCATTCTTGACCTTCCTTCTTATCCCTCGAAACCCCTTCTATTTCTTATTTTGTTTTTTCCTTTATATAAATCTGGGCGGGAATTTGACTGATAGAAGCAAGGGGGGCGTGAAAGGACCAACTCTGAGAGTGAGCGTGGTAATAAAAAGGTTAATAAGAACCACTGCATTACGCGGTATTCATAAAAATTAGTCAATGTTTGCTCAAATTCTGAGCTGTATAGTGGCTGCTATTAGCTGAAATGTTTTGTTTTATAGCTATTGATTATGATCAACACCATCGTCTATTGTATCACAATTCGAATCTTCATGTACTGGCTCATTTTCATCCAATCAAAGTATAATTCTAATCGTATATCTATTGAAGTCTTGAGTTCATTAGTGAATTAGATGTTACTGTTACTAAACAAAAGCCTATGCGGACTTATAGAGGCTTAAAAATATGGATAGTAATATGTACATTCAGTTTGGTCTCAAATTTTATAAGTGGTGTTCAGAACAGCGCACTCCCAAAAATCAAGAAAACTCTGAAATTCTATGAGTTTCAAGGGTTATAAATCATAAAATTCTCCTATAATCCCTAGTTTAGTCATTCTGGTGAAAAGGCGAAAGAGAGCAAAGATATAATTGACCAAGTTACAGCAAATACGATTTCAAACATCTGCTGTTAAGGGATTTATATCTGTCATCAGTTAATAGCCAATACTTTTCTCTGAGAAGGGATGGAGATTTAGCTTATTTAAATTCAAAAGAATAAGACCCATCGCCACATGAGTGAGAAAGGGGCACCCATTTTGTAGGAGAAAAAGAGAAAACCAGATCTTGTGGATGCAAAGAGACAGACACAGCGCCATCTGTCACTTTGATGACAAGTATTGTTTTTGAGCGATATACCAAATACCCATTCGTAGAAGTACTTGCCGACTGTTAATTTGCTGAAAAATTTACACAATTAACCTGCTTTTGCACATCATAAAAACTGACTTACGCCTCTGTGTCTCATCACGTCCGTCCCAATTTAAAAAATATTTTTCAATGATTTTCCTTTCACTTTTTGTGTGCTGTTTCTATATAAAGGTTTGTGTCACTCTAACGAGCACAGTAGTCGAATCAAATTAATCATAAACCCACCTGCCATAACGATCAATTAACTGAGGAACAAGTATGTGCATTAAACCTTCCTGTCACTTCAAGTAGAAAGTTATGATGGACTTGAAGCAAGACTGATAAGCTTTTTTTTCCTTCAGTTCCCCCCAACAAGAACTCATTAGTTCGAAGTTGCACAACTGACAAAACTAGAGACAATAGCAGAAATTCTTATCGCCTCTAGTTCTGTTCATCGCTTACCTATAACATTTAAGTAGTGAAGGATCAATAAAAGAGCAAACAAGAGGGAACTAGGAAGAGGTAGCGCTGAAGATTAATTTATTATCAGTATGCAGTTCGATAACTTTTCAAGTCTATCATTTGTTTGATGAAACATAAGGTAAGGGATCCTTTGACTAGATTTGCATTTTTACATTTGCTATTTCATTGCAATGTCATATTTAGAATTAAAAATGACTTCATTAACAAATCGAAGAAAATATTTCCTCAATATGTATGTAGTCTCTAAGCACGAGTGGGAGCAGTTTTCTGCCTTCAGTTCTCTAATTTTCTTCTTTACGGACTTACATAAAATGGAGATTATCTTGTCAATACATTGCAAGTTACGAGAATTCAGAGATATTTCCTTTCACTTTTATATTTCGCAAAAAGATGGTTCAGTACCTCCTGTTTACTTATAAAATGATAAAGCTTAAACCATTGTAGCAATATACATACTATAAAGTACACACATACATATGTGTGCGTATCATATGCAGTTGTATATATTCATTATTCCTAGGCAGAGATAAAAAAAAATTAAGTCTAAAGGCCAGACTTATCGCTGGCCCTAGAGGGTTTGTGCCGTCAGTGCACCCGATGTGGAGCCATGTGGGCATTACTAAAGATGATTTGCAGTGTCCCTTCGTCTCTTGGCAGTACCCACTTTTTAGTATTTTTCTTTACTTTCGTTCCCACTTGTCAATGTCTTAAGCACCGAATGGCTGCAAGTGCCCTACTGCTTGGCATTATAGGCAAATTTTCATAAAAGAAACGAGTGAGATTCATCAGAGCTAACAAGCATTTCATTGTAATTTTGAAACCACTGATTAGCTGCATAATCGTAAGATGTGAATTAGTTTTGAAGAATATGTGGTGACGAGCTGCATTTATCACAGGATTTTATGTCGTTCATAACGGTTCATGTCCCTAGAGGGTCTTTGTAATACTTTTCATATTTTCCTTGATAAATACTAACCATGAAAGAAAGTCAACATTTCGTAACGAAAATAAATAGTTTTTTTTATGAGTTACGAAGTTAAATAAAAAGTATGAAAACAAATAAAATGGAAACACAAACCAAACCAGGTATATAATCAACTTATATTCAGGAATGACATAAATGAAAAAGCGATCACGCTTGTGTATGCGTCATGCCACTTTCCAAACACATGACATCATACTCATTAATGGCCGAGACTAAGTTCCTTGCATCCATCAGCCTGATCAATGCATTTGCAGTCACGTAATCAATCACTCGCTCACCTCAGTAGGAAGATGTCAAAAGAATTTAGTCAGGTGTGACATTCAGGAAGTGACAAATGAGGTGTCAAATGCAGTATTCCCTTCACAGCAAACAATGCAACAAGCTACAACACACCACGGTGGGGAATAGCCAAGAAATCTTCAAAATTGTTTCCAAAATTTATGACATACAATGTTAACGTATACGAAGACTTTTTTTTTTGTGTGTGTGTGTGTGTGGGGGAGGAATCATTCATTTGTAACATAAAGGTTAAATATTATGCAGATACCTGTTCTGTTATACATAATTTAAATTAACTAGAGCGGAATGCCTAAATGTTTTGACTATATATGTAATTGTTGGGTTGGTTACATGGGGGCTAAGAAATATGTTGAACTTGATACGTGTTATTTAGAAAAAAGAGCAGCAAAGAGTTTAACATTTCTGATTTAGCAATGCTGCTAATATCGTTCATAAATGAGAAGTAATGATACTGATCATTTGACAGCGCAAGAAAAAGTATTGAGCTTGGAAAGACATCTCAAACCAATGAACCTTCGATGAAACGAAAAGTCCGAAATCGAAACCAAATCCGCCTGACTAAAGCCGTGGGTCAAATCCTGGGAGATTCTAAACATTGGGAAAACCACTTAGAGAGAGAGAGAGAGAGAGAGAGAGAGAGAGAGAGAGAGAGAGAGAGAGAGAGAGAGACAGTGCTCTCATCGGAAGATCCTTTTGTTACTCATGGAACAAAATAAGTTTATTGTAGGAACGTTTACTAGACCATGACGCGAGAGGGAGGAGTTTGTTTCCAAACGAGGAATCGACAAGGCTCTGAGGCAGCAGCGGTGTCCAGTGGTCTATGGATCTCTCTAGATCTGTGGTATTACGTTCTGGAAGTGCATATACCATGTTGGAATGGAATATGGCATGTTATATGAAGTAGTTCAGCACTTAAAAGGGAAATTGAGATAACAAAGGTTTGAAAGGCGTAACAGGAGGAAATCCTCGCAGTTGCACTATGAAACAATTGTTTGGAGAGGATGGAAGAAAGAGAATTTGAAAGGAGGTAAGGTAAAGGGAATGAGAGAGGTTATAGCTAGGGGCCGAAGGACACTGCAAAAAGGATTGAGTAATGCCTACAGTGCATATGCTAGGTTGCTCAATATGTTGATAATAAACTAGATGTCAGTATATATACACATTCTTCGATTCACTTATAATACAATGAGAAAATTTAAACAAACCGTACTAGGCAATTATTTGTATTAAATAATCCCCTTTTGTATATGCTTGATGGTCCAAGTTTTTAAAAATTCTGATGAGTAACTAAATTTGAATGACCTTATCGTTTTGTCAGGTAAATTCACGTTTTTCTATAAATACATACCATTAAATAATACAAAGTATTCTACAAATACAAACTATTTTATGAGAATATTAAAGCAATATAAATAATTATCAGTGATGCTACCTGCAAAGGACTAGAACTGTTTAATAAAATTGTTTACTGATATTATGTTAGACCATGCTAATGCTAGCCTACAAGAAAGCAATAAATAATTAAAGAGGGAAATTGAATGCTAAAAACTTAATGCTGTACGAATAACCTGATATTGCAGATAATCATAGATGCGAATCTGTATATATGCTTAAGACTAACTTGTCTGTACCGGTTCATTTAGCGAAGGTCATAAATTATTATTGAGACAAAAACAAGCAGCAATTGCTCAAGGTATGATATACGGACTCACTAATATTTTTCCTCTGCGAAGAAGAAAAAATGAACGAAGTTACAAAATATTTATATTCATGTAACAGGAGTATTATCGCGCCAACATTTTATGCCACTGCATAAGCAGTAATATCAGTAATTGCATTGCAGATGGCCACCCCTGGCTTACCTGATATATTCTATATCTATAGATTCTAACGTGTTGCTGATGTAGTAGCTTTTGTTGTACTGTTTGGTTTTTTCTTTCATTTTACAGTTACAGATCCCTTTCATTAAGGAATATGATAATAATTTCTTTCTGGCATTCGATGATAATTACAAGTAGCCCTTTCCTTCCAGCTTCTATCTATTCTTATCTGTCTTCAACTCCATTCTCATCTCCCAGTCACATTCTCATTCCCCTTGATTTACGTTTGCAGCAATGTTTGTGGACTGATGAGCAAAAAGAAATTATTTGGTCACATTGTCAGACGACGCCAAAGAAGGGCGTGGCAGAGGTCTCTTGATGCAATTCGCGGTTATCAAGAGGCGTAACGCGGCCTTGTCAGGATCTATGCCTGGCATTCTTGACCAGCTGCTTGCACGGCAAATGGCATTTGGATATTGGTGTTAATAAGGCATACATGCCACATAAAACCAAATGATCAGAGAGAGCACGTATGGAATCTGCCGTGTTTGATCTAGCTGAAGGTTAAAGTGACCGTAAAAGTTCATAATTCTTAACACTAATGTTCTTAGTGGAGTATATTAGTGATGACGTATAATGCTAATATTTTCAAAGTGAAATGCTGTTGAAAAATTGGTATGGTTTAATTTTTACATTTCCTATTTTCCTAAGTGGGGAAAGAAACTCATTTTTTCAATTATAGTGAATTTCCACACACATGCGCACGCGCACGCACACACACACACACACACACACACACACACACACACACACACACACACATATATATATATATATATATATATATATATATATATATATATATATATATATATATATATATATATATATCACGATTCTGGCAAGAGACGCCTTTTTTTTTTGAAGTAAATAAATTTCAGCGAGAAAGGCTTACTGTTTTGGATTCATTTGTTAGTTTTTCTTACATACGTGAATTCATCAATTTAAGAGAGGAGTGAATCAAGAAGGAATATTATTCACGAGAATGAATTCCTATGAGAATTGATTTGCGGCAAGTACGAAGGGGGGTCGTTGTCAATTAGAAATCCCCAGTGAAATGATTCTGCGAAATGAGTCACCAATTTCAGCGGTCAAGGAGAGTCACGTCCGTACGTATACCGCCGCCCATCACTGACCTTTCAAAGAGAACGAAGTGGGCGATGACAGCGCACTGCTCTGTTTCTCAAAGGTGGACCTTCTTTTTTTTTTTTTTTTTGTGAGCGGGAGGTTTGAATTACCAGTGTAATGTTAACCGCTTTTATTTGGCTTTGTTTTTATTCTCTCTCACAAAAACACACGCACGCACACAAGCATATATACATATATATATATAATATATATATATATATATATATATATATATATATATATACATACATACATACATACATACATACATATATACATACATACATATATTATATATATATATATAATATATATATAAGTGCGTGTGTGTGTGTGTGTATTAATCAATATTATTAGTTATAAATAAATACATACATAGATACAAACAAGTACACACATATACATACGTGCACAATAACATTTATACACTAACACTCACACATGTATAGCTACACACAAATGCAAATGATTTTTCATTCTTACTAATGTAAAGCTGGCATATGCTAAGTATTTTCGTCTTATTACCCAGACATGTTCACAGCAACTGCCGTCAATGTTTCAATTTTTCATCGTGGCTGTAATTGTGTGTAATCAACATGTTCTTTTTTTCTTCGCGATTTAAAATCAACACACACACACACACATATATATAGATATATCCATATATACGCCTATGACTGTAAAACTATGTATATTAAAGAACGTGGGTGAAGTTTTGAAATTCAAACATGAATAGGTGTAAACTTGCCCAACTTGCTATCTCCGACATACCTTCTCTTGCAATAAGACACTTCACGACCTTTTTATGGGTCATATGTTCCCCTTTTTATGACTAGATAATCTCCCTTACACTGTCTCACGAAGACAAGGGACTATTACGCAGGCGAGGTGAATTTGCCTACTTTATAGAAGGGTTTACTCTGGAAAATAGAAAGTCAGGTTCTTTGCATTAAGATAAGCGGATCATTTCAAATGTTCTCTTCAGATATAAATACAGAGTCATTCTTTGGAAATTGAATAGGGACATCCAATTTTTTCATATCGCTTTTCCCAAATTGTTTAATAAGTTTGTAAAAATAAGATAACTAAATACACAATGATGCAGCAGAGGTGAATACCGAGCAGAAAATAATCTTAGAAAATTAAGAAGTCTAAACTAGACTACACTTGTCAGTAAGATTATAATGTCTTTTTTGCAGTGTCTTGATTCAGAATCTTGGTTTAAGAGCAATTGTAAAAAGAGAGAGAGAGAGAGAGAGAGAGAGAGAGAGAGAGAGAGAGAGAGAGAGAGAGAGAGAGAGAGAAACGTTGTGATACCAAGCATTAGAAAGGCTGTAAAACTTCAATTAAAAGCGGTTCTGGTACCGAGTATAAAAGCGTCTGGGAAGCTAAGTAAAAGATTGGAAAACTCCTTTAAAGCTCCATCCACCCATACACGAAAATATGGCATTCTTGACCTGATTTTTTGCTTCTATACTTATTCTTTTTTTTTTTTAAATTATTGTGTGGAAGTATGTTTTGTAACCCACTGATCTTTCGTTATATCATTCGTTACTAAATTTTCAAATAATAAGCACATCGGTAAAGGCATGAACTTGAATCATGAAGAATTCACATTTTCACATTTTGTGATATTCCAATTCGCTTACGAGTCAGTTTCTAATTTTGAAAAGGAAGCATACGAGTTTCAAATAAACAGGGTAGAACTTTTTATGTTGAAAATAACAGCAGAGGTATTATCAAAAGAATTAAAACACAGGCGAATTAAAACACAGGCGTGTGAAGGAAAAATATCCCTAAAAATACCTTTAGGGGAAATAAAACACTTTCCATTAAAGGTAGGTTTTCTTACTTTGCTTTGGATATTTTATGTGTTTATGTTATTTACTTGTTGAAGTTTTTTCAAGGGACCGCTATCTTGCCGTTAAAATAAAATAATGCCGTAAAATAATAATAATATAATAATAATAATAATAATAATAATAATAATAATAATAATAATAATAATAATAATATACATACATACATACTAATTACAGCCCTATTTGCAAGGCTAAAGTATTAATAAAATTCCTTTCATACCTTTTAAAGAATTTTATTTGATTATTCTATAGTCTGGATAGACTGCTATTCTACGTTTGTTTAACCCAATACTGCCCCACAAAACGAAACTGGACCTCTGGTTAAATACGAAACACTCTCCAGTACTGGACGCCCTGTTATAAATCAATTTTCTTCAGTGAAATTACCGATGGCCTTTTAAAAAGAATTGTTAATTACTCGACGCCGAGAAATCTAAAGAAACTTTCAAGTCCAATGTATGTAGTGAAAACAAAGGGATGCATCCGCATATTTGGAGTATCATAATATTTTGTATCTAGTTCCTTTTCGTTCTTCTCTATTTAGTCATTGCGATAAAAAGACCATTCTTTGATTCCATATTTGCGAAGGATCTACGCTTATGGAACGTAATTTAGCAGGAGATAATTCTCGTCGAAGTCTGATTTGGAAAATCATCAAATCAAGTGCAATCAGCGGATGCGCCATGAACCTGCAGCCATAAAACAGTTTAGCAATGAAATTAACGAGAAAGTTTCCTAGGTTTTTAGATACGACCAAAGCCATGAGGAAATTGGAAACTTAGCCTTTCTTCAAGCAACCAGTCAAGGTCGAAGGTAAATATCTTGTCGAATGTCTTTCCGGCCTCTGGCTCCGATTTCATGACGAGACTTCAAGAGGCAAGACATGAACTGCTCTTTTCTTCAGATAAAGGAATATTACTGTTTGTCTCTTCATTAAGAAATAATTAATTCTGTATCTGTTGCCTTTATTCTTCCTGAAAGGCTCTAGAAATGTTCTTGTACGAGTCTTTGCACAGGAGATTTCTTTTGCTTGGGATATCCAATAGCTAAGATGTCATAAATGGATCAGATGATTAAATGCATTATAGTCCAGTCAAATTATTTGTGCGTTAAATTTACCTGGAAGTAAATTAATACTGTTGTATTTATTTAAGGTAGGGCTTTAAACAGTGGAAAGTAATCCTGTCAATTGCAATTGTGGTAACACTGTTCAAATTCAAATGTTCAAGGGGGCATTATTTTCAGAAACCCTTAAAAATGAACCTTTAGGACTTTAAAGTATTTCATTGCAAGGGTTATCTTTTTCACCTACATCAGTGAGATAGCAAAATATTTCAAGAACGTTTAAAAACTGATGTACTTGACATAATTTTATGAAGTACCTTTCCTGAGACTATTAACTTTTGGAATAAACCGATTATAGGTTAAGGTTCAAAATTCAAAGTCACAGAATTCTGACAGTTTAACACAATTGGCTTCCAGAGGTTAAAGGCCAAATTCACACATTTTTGGCAGATTAAGTGCCTCCTAGCAGGCTACTATTTGTGGCACCCTTTTCAAACTGATTTGGTAGACTGCTGATACCCTAAGAACCCTTAAAATAATAAAAATAAGAAAATCAATAGATAAAAAAAATATATAAATATAAAATAAAACAAATAAATAAATAAATATAAAATAAATTATTAAATAAAAATAAATAAATAAAAATAAATATAAATAGATAAATTAAAAATATAAATAAATAAAAATAAAAAATAAAATAAATAGATAAATAAAAATAAAAAATATATAAAAATAAATAAATACATAAAAATATAAATAAATAAAAATAAATAAATAAATAATCTATAATTGTCAAGGGTCTGGGGCACAGATTTCCATTAGTTTTCATACCTCGTAGCTGATTACATATTTGTGATATCCTTGTCATGCTGACGCAGTTGAACAACGATTCTCTGAAATTAAGTTTATCATACTTAACCTTCACAGATCAAATGTCAGGTTACTGAACGAGTTACAACATCTATGTATCATGTACTCTTATGTTTCAAGTGATGGGAACTAGTCTACTGAATCACTGTTGATTGATCTTGGTGGATATGTACTGCATGCTCTATATGGGTTGTCTTTTTTTGTATTGCTTTCAATCCTTGAATGCCAATGTAACGACTTTAATTTTTTTTACTGTGAATAGAAACATACAAGTAACACCGACTCTGGTCATTTGTAGCTTTAGTTAAACTGTAAAAAGTTAGCTTATTCTTCTGTACACGCGGCACGACGGTCATGATGTATTATACATCCGCACGAACACTTATGTTTGGGCAGTCACACATTATCTGTCTATTTATCTAGCAAAGTATAAATCTAAATAATGAATAAATATACCATATACATATATGTATATCCATAAATATGGTGAGCATACACAGGCAACACCACGAGAGGAATTTTCCGATCTTCCAATATATCAATTTCTATTTCGCGGCGAGTTTTCCTGTAAGAGATTTTGCAAGACCAACTTTCAGGTCGGCCAATTCTGGAAACGTCGAGACCCAAAGTTCACACGAAATCTGGCAGAACTAAAGGCCAATGACTCAGACCCTCAAATATTTTATAAGATTTGTCCTTTTAGAGTATTTTTGTATTAAGCGCATAAAGATGGACTTATAATTATAAGAATATTACAACTATTTGGAAAAATTCGAAGTTCTCATATATAATAATATTGAATTTATTGATCCACTGCCATTCCTAACAACCTCCCAATGTCTGTTGCAAGATTCAGTGAGGTCCCCTGGCATTTACGGGCCAACAGCATCTATCATTCATTGACGAACAACCATCCCAGAACAGACACGACGATGTATTACCAAACTTGACTGATTCAGGTCACAGATAAAGTGTATAATATTGTTATCGATTGCCGATCATCGGCGGGCATTGAGGATGAAAGATTCAAATGATGAGATTCTCTCTGAGGAGAACGCTGTACTGTGCTAAAGGAGTCAGTTACAGTGTTGTTGAATGTATGTATTGTGCAGAGGAGTAGGAGATATAAAAGACGCAGTTACTGAAGGGATGACATAATTTCAGCATGGCCATTGAAAGGGAGTTAGTGGATGTTATGTATGGCAATTACATCTGCAGAATGATTTTAACAAGATTATAAATGAATATGGTGCCGTGTGACTGTGTGACAGTGTAGCTGTCTGGTCTAAGGAAACTTTCCAAGGAGGCAAACGAATCCATAACTGCACCATATAATAATAATTAAAAAAATGTGATGGGGGTGACTGAACGATTCATAAAGGAATAACATCACTAATTATACTGGTAAAGATATATGGCTGAATTTTGACCGAGGAAATAAAACAGATGACTGAGGCACTCTCAAGTAGAGAGCATTGTGGGTATAGGCCAGGAAGAGGGCGTGGATCCATTTTGCTATGAATATTACCATGAGAAGTTTAAGAGTAAAAAGAAAAATGGTAGAACTGAGACGTAGATTGTATTGGCAGGTATGACGATAGCAATTTCCCGAGAGTTGAATAATTTTTTTTACATTGAAAGCAAAGCCTACCCGTCATATATTTATGAGGGAGTGACTGGTTCAGCGTAAAACTAGGCTTTAAAAAGTGTTTATTATGGCATCATGGCCGTTTGATATTGATATGGATCTAGTGACGCCACAAGTCACAAAAAAGACATGGCATATTATTAAAAGTTTCTAAGATAAGAAAAGGTGACCCAGAAGGGAGAAGTGAGTAGCTCATGTTCACAGATTATCCAGTGTTACTTCGTGATAGTAAAGGGAAGCTGCAAAGACTGGAGAAAGAATTTGTAAAAGAAGAAAAGTGAAAGCGAATCTTAGTGCATGGAAGCTCACGATACCAAAGAATGAAAGGCAAGAAGACCGGCTATTATTATTATTATTATTATTATTATTATTTTATTATATTATTATTATTATTATTATTATTATGAGATTTCTAGGTTCTCAAGGGGCGCACCCAAGGATGCGTTCAGGAATGAAAAGTGAAGATTGCAGCAAGGTAATGTTCAAGAGGCTAGACAATTAGTTAGGTAGCAAGAAACATAATGGAATGGATGAAAAGCAAATGACAGAAAGCAACTAAGCTGGTGCCACTGGTTCTACGAAGAACCTTTGATATCATGGACGACGTACCAGCGAGGCAAACTACTTCAGGAAAGGCACATTTGGCAAATTGGCAGTGACTGGTATACTCTGGAGTCTGGACGATGGAAGAAAGGCTGAGGCTGATCCACGTGGGTATTTGGGAGTAAACGTAGCAGGATAATGATAGGACGGCAGAAGGGAATCATCGAATGATGGAGCACGGAATGTAAGATATAATTACGATGAGACCGCAAGTTGTGGCACATTCTGTTTTGCAATACTTTTAGGAAAGAGAGGAATGTGCAAAAATATGTCAGAGTTTTCGGTTCAGTGAACTGCATGCCCAAATCAAATTTTCATCATTCAGCCATTCATTCATTCCCCTTGACCTACATATTTAACGGTATTTTACGTCATTGCCAAATTAACATTTTAAACGCGAGAAAGAATGCAATTTAGATAAATCGGTAAATTAGTAGTCAATCAGAACGGCAACGAACTCAGTCCAATCTCGTCGAGGTAAATTGTAATTAAAATCTCGGATCGAATCGATTTCTTCTACCGAGTGACGAAATGATCTTCGAAGGCATCATGAATTTTTGGAATCCGAATGAGAATTAGGCCTAGGAAATGACACTCGCTGACGTCGAGGAAGTGCCTGACATCTGTCGAAGGTTAGGGGAGAAAGCAACCTTGAAGAAAAGTTCAAGAACTGAAACAGAATGCTACAAATGGCTTCATGCCAGTGCGCACTACCTGTCAACTGTAACTAAAGAATGAGAGAATGAAGAATTTTTCCTAGTACCGGTTTTTTAAAAGTTGCCCTTGAATGAGCGCTGTCTTCTCCCATGTCCCCGAAATGTGGGCGTAAAAAGAATGCGTGACTCTTTTGACAGTTCAGCATTCCAGTGGATACCCACTGAGCACAACAGACGCCGCTTCTCGCGTCAACGCTTTCAGATCAGAAAGAAGTTAGATTGGATGTGGATGTGTGTGTAAACGTGAGAACCATTTTACTATTTTACGATAGTAAAAGTTACGTAAAGAACTGCTCAGATCTTCAAGGAGTCAACCATCCCAGTAAACTTATCAGAAAAAGATAGAGCGAAAGTCAGGAAATTAAGCAGAGTCAAAGTTGTATCGGGAACACCGGAAACATTGACAAAAGAGGTAACCAAGAGATGAGAGTCAAAGAACGTGGCCTTTTACTGAAGAGAGCAAAAGCTCAAGGCTCATTAGGACAAAAATCAAGGCAAAATATTAAGGCAAAGTAATTTAAAATGGTAGATCGAAAATCATTGGTTTTTAGAATTTCCTATGGAAGTGGAAAATTTATTTCCGTAAACGCTTACATTGAACGGTTAAAAGCCATGATTTGGAATAGGATAAAATGGGAATGAATGATGCGCGCAGTAACTGAGGAAGAAGAAATATGAGATATTTTGGTCAAAAGTAACAAAAGCAACGATTATCAAAACATAAAGAAGAGACATTCCAGTAATCTAACGTCAGTCATAGTAACAAGCTATTCCCCAACGTAAAAAACAGAAGGACTTAGAGAAAGAACTGCCTCATCACTTAGAGAAAAAGACGAAGGGAATTATGTTATCTGAGCCTACATAGCAGGCCAAATGCTTCCACCACTGGGAAAGTTGTGAAGGAATGGCAATCTGTTCACAGTGTTTTTAAGTATACAGAAAGATTCAAGTTTACTATTTTTTTAAGTTGGACCTACAGCTTCCTATTTCATCAGAACCACTTTTTTTATTCAGCGCTGGACTAGGAGAAGAATATCAACTGCATAAAGCCCATCCGTTACTTTTTTTCGTAGTTTATCGCAAAACTATATTTCAACAAATTATCTGAACAATTTCCTATGATAACCGATGAAGGCCGCTTTTTGAATAGATTTGCGGGAAACACGAAATCGAAATCGAGATGCTAAATTTAATCAACGGCGTGTCACTAAGGAATGTCTGAAGCATGATAAATCACTTGAGCTTAATACACAAGATACTAATAAGGATGGGAATATCTAGCAGGAAATATAATGACAAACAGAAAAGGGATGCACTTTAAAGTATCTAAAATAATGCTTCGAACACATTATCTACCATAAGGAATCGTTGAAATAAGGAAAGACGTCAAATAGTGACAATGCGAGTTCAAAACATAGAAGCAAATATGTGTTGTAAGTTATGTCAAAATCTCGAAATCTTTAATTTGCTCACAGCTCATCGTAGGTGTGTTCATGTGTTAAGGAGAGCAGTGTGGGTATGTGTCAAGAGGATAGGCATGAACAGGAGGCTCCGGGTTGAGAGGGCGTCTGGGGGGGGGGGGGGGGGTGGGGGGGGGGGGGGGGGGGGGGGGGGGGGGGGGGGGGGGGGGGGGGTGGGGGGGGGGGGGGGGGGGGGGGGGGGGGGTGGGGGGGGGGGGGGGGGGGGGGAAGCTTTATAATCTGAGAGCTAAGATAAAGTAAGACTGTAATCGGCTCTCTTAGTAAATAAGGCAAAATGTCCACCGTTTTACTGAACATGAAAGCGAATCATTTCACCCTAAGCCGAAAAATGCAGTACAGAATATCACTCAACGTTAAATAATGATCATGCGGAACTTACGATGGAGAGCATAAAAAAAAGATGCAGCAGAAAATATCACTCAAACTGATCTGAAATAATCATTTTGAGTGAAGTTGCCGTAGAGACTATCACTTAAGGTTTTTCAGAATATCCCTCTAAAGGGAACATGCAAAATGAAGATGCAGTACAGAATATAACTCAAAGTGACTGACTATTTTGTACGAGAGGGGGCAATGGAAAATACAATTCAAGTTAGCTAGAACATTAAGGAAAAAGGAAGGCAAAGGTATTCGGATTATTCACGTAGAAGGGGATGCAGCAGAGAATATCACATAGTTATTCAGAAAATCTATGAAAAAAAGAGGATGCTGTGGGAGATGTCTCTCAAACTGACTGGGAACACTGATGTAGAAGAGGGATGCATGAGGGAATATCACTCAAAAGTATTTCGGAGTATTCAGAGCGAATGAGGATATAGTAGAGATAATTAATCAAAGCTATTCAAAATAATTATGTAAATGGAGAATGCAATAGGGAACATCATTCATGTGAAGTTAGGATACAGTAAAGAGTCACTGAAGGTCATCGGTGAAGGTCATCAGAAGGGCCAATAGAAGGGAGGATGAAGTACAAAATGTCACTTCATGTTATTAAGAATATTCATGTGGAAGGAGGATGCAGCAGAGAATATCACTCAAAACTATTCAGGATATTCAAGTACAAGGAGAATGCAGTAGAAGGTATTACTGACGGATAGTCAGAATATCCAAGCGGAAGCAAGATACGATACAGAAGGTCACTCCAGGTTACTGACAATATTAATGTTAATGGAAGATGAAGTGGAGAATATCACTGAAGGTTATTTTAAATGTCTGTTGTTGCTGCCACATCTGTTAGTTTTTTTTTTTCTTATAAGTCAGATCATCTCCAGCGGCAAGGACTTGTGCGATAACTATACGGCCATTGAACGAGAGAGAGAGAGAGAGAGAGAGAGAGAGAGAGAGAGAGAGGAGAGAGAGAGAGATGAGCTTTTGCTTTTGTGTTGAATCACTCTACGAAGTCCTGTACGATTTCCTGCTTTTCTTTTGGTCACGAAAAGCGAAGACTCCTCCCAAGGGAACAGTGTAGTAGTATCCCTAGACCCATTCCGACTGGCACCGCAAAAACCTTTCGATTCGCTCGCTCACCACCCTTCGATAGATTCATTCATTAAACGTCGATTGATGACCTGACGAACTTCTTTTCCGATAAGTCCTCCCTTCCCAGGAAGGGGACTGAGTGAACCTTCATCAAATGGGAAAGATGTGCGAAGAGACACAGCGCGGCATCGTTCCGGGAGGCGACCGAACGCAAGAAAACGGGAAGCGTCGTTTGCAGCTGGCAAAAGAAGTTGGGAGGGTGTGCGACTCCCACGAGTGAAAGTGGAACACCTAAAAGCCGTTCGCCTTGGCCGAAACTTTTTGGGAACAGTTCATTCCGACGTCGATACAGTGTTCGACAATTACAGAATGTGATCGGCGAGCGAAGCTAAGGAGTGGCAAACTTCCTTTCTTATCTTTCGAACTGATTCTTCCTGTGGCCAACTGGGAGGCTGCTGCTATCAGGTGGACGGACACCCACAGAGCTAGATGGGAATAGACAGGTTCGTTTTATGCTTTTTTGGACGACGTGAACGCGCACATGTCAGGAGACATGGCAGTCGACACAGCAAAAAGAAAAAAAAAAACCATAAAAGAAATGAAAAATATAAAAAAAAAGGGAGAGGACGACTCCTGACGTCTAACATCTTTCAATGCTGAACTTTTATATCAGGAAGTGACACGAGCGACTGCAGATCAGCGTGACTTTATAGTTTCCCACGCAAACAAACAAACAAACACGCAAGAAATTCGCCGAAAAAGGTGAACGACCATCACCAAACTAATTAAAGATTAAAGAAACGAAAGGTGCCTGACCACACTTACCGTACTGGAGTATCGCAGGGGAGGCACACACACACACATACACCCGCGTGTACACACACACACACACACACACATATCAAGGGCCAGACGAGTCACTCTCCCTTTCAGCCGCGAGAGAAGAGAAGGTGGAGTCAGTCAGTCAGTCAGTGGCTTGCGAGCATCGAAAGTGCGAACACGGTGTGTACTTCAGAAGAGCATTGCTCTGTTGGGGTGTGGGGGGTGTGTGTGTTGAGGGGATGTTGTTGCTGTGCTACGTGGTAATTCTTTGTAGGAGTGTAACTAAAGTTAATGTAGATTCCTTACATATACATTGCTGCAGAAGTTTGAAAAGGCAGATTTTCTGTTTATGGATGTTATATGGAGTTACTATGTATTTATGTAGGAACGCATTGTGTATATATATATATATATATATATATATATATATATATCTATATTAAAAACTGAAAGATGCTGAAACTTTAGGAAATTACATTACAACTAAAAACTTATATATAAAAAAGAAAGCATAAAAAGCAACCTAACGATTTCTGTACATATATGTTAAAGTATGTATTTCTTTGTGTCATATTTATAATTACACACATAAGGGAACATACATATGTATATACATTCACAAGTTACTACGTTCAATCAAACACACACACACACATATACCTACACATGATATATATATATTATATATCTATATATATATATATGGTAAGAAATGAACACATGGGAACGCGTTTCACAGAAATAAATATTTACGAATGCACAAAACACATCGAATATTTTTGTAAACGCTGAAGGTTACAGAGATATTTCATAAAGAGATGAATAATCAGCAAAGATGAAACTCCGAATTGCACGTCCGACCTTGCAGTTGCAATCAAAGTATACGCTTCTGGATTATTGTTGCATTGTCATTTTTCCACTGACGCAGAAAGATCATCTCCTAAGAAACGTGTGATCACATTCACTTGTCGTTTTTTTTCGATCTCTGAATAGTGAATGGAAGATCTTTCTCTTGTTGGAAGCTTTGTATTCGGAAGGAACTCTGGACACGAAGAACTTTAGATACTGAACTTTTATACAGATTCACCCAATCAAGTTCAATGACTTCACTTCGGAGGTTACTCAGATAAGCTGAAGTGAGGCGACCCGAGTCTCAAAACCCCGATGAAGTGTGGACCACAAACGTATTTTGACTCTTTTCAGAAGCTCATAAACCTAATTTTTTGAAGGCTGAGTTTGGTGAAAGCAAAATCTAGTGATCATGATCAATATTTCCGTAAATTGACCCACGGACATATTGTAACTCTGGTGGAATGAGTCAATAGCGGAAAGTAAAACTTATTTCTGTTTTTGCGCCGAGTTGTTCAAGAGGGAAGGTCGACATAGCTGTCATCTGGCTGTTCATTTCAACACTTAGAGGTTGCCATATGAGACTGAATCTTATGCTTTTAATATGAATTTATTTGTGTTGCCATAACGTTAGAAAAAGACTAATATAAAGGTCATAAGACCAAGGGCCGGAGTACATCCCTTCTGAATATGGGAAGGTAGAGAATAGAGGCTGAACCCTGTCTGCCTTATCTGGACGAGGTTCACTGTCCAAAAACCACCGCTATTACACACATAAAATGATACATGTACTGATACATATTTCCTTTTATATGAATGGGCACCAATGTCAGCCAAACTTCACGCACGACCCACTTTATAACAGAACGTTCTTATATACCTATCCAAATAATCGCATACACAAGCGCACAAACATACATTATGGCTATATATATATATATATATATATATATATATATATATCATATATATATATATTTACTATATTATACACACTACACACACACACACACACACACACACACACATATATATATATATATATATATATATATATATATATATATATATATATATATATATTATATATATATATATAATATGTGTTTGTGCGGTCCCTAGGTCCTGTAAGTATTGAATCGCTTCAGCAGAAAACGATGTAAATCTAACCTATATACTGGGAGGGCGTAGTGACTGCCTTATGCCTGTTTCCTTATAAAATCCAACGCGCCCTTGTTAACCTGCGCAATGAGTTGTGATCCGAGTGTTCAGTCGATTGTGGCGAGTTGCTACCTGGGAGGGGGGGGGGGGGGGGGGGGGGGGGGGGGGGGGGGGGGGGGGGGGGGGGGGGGGGGGGGGGGGTGGAGGGTGGGCAAATTTATCACGAAGACCTCTTGAGAACCAGAAAGTTTAATTCTCAGAAGGCCCCTCCACCCCCCTACGTAGGGAAATTGTCTTTAGATATCATTTTACGAAAAATTTGTTTCATTTGACTCTTAAAAAAGTTGTTTCTACAATAGCTTATGCAAGTCAGATTCTAAAAATATTCCTTTCCTATAATCAAGCACTCAATTTCTAGGCGTTTTCCTAAAATTCCTGCCTGTCATCAATTGTTCCTTTATCTCTGCTCCTTTATTTATTTCTCGCTCAGGGTACACTGAACTGTGATCATTCAGATAACTTCTCCCAACCCTCACTAAAGGCTAAATCTTGTGCCCTTTCTAATATACGGAAACTTGTCCGTAAAACCTCTTTTGACGTTTTGTCACCCAAGAACATCTGCCTATCTCCGCAAGCATTAACCATGACAGAGAGATTCACCCGGGTGACAAATGCGGGAAGTTTTGTTTCTCCAGAATATTTACCTGTTTAGGACGCATGTCAGAGAGCAAACAGACATCCGGAGGACATACACGAGATATTTCTGTCCCAAGACCACTGCTCGGCTAATGTTAAAGAGCAATAAGTGGCTTCTACTAATTTCCTGTCCTCGGCTCACCTGTCAATGTCAGTAGGCATATGAGAACAGATGATTCAGTCATGTTACGTCTGCTGGCTTTTCTGTCTTCAGAGCATCGGTCTATTCCCGTAAGCAATTGAATAGACAATAGTATCATTGCTGTTCCTGTCCTGAGAACAGTCGCGCATTTTCTTACGCGCACACGAAAGACAGAAAATTCCCGTCAGTAATATCTGCTGAATTTTTCTATGGTCAGAACTCTTGGCTCTACCAGCGAGAGTCGGGATTCATCGCTTCATCTCAACGACTTCCGTCCAGCTTCTTTGGCAAGCACTGCTTCGCATTGTGGCAGAAAGTTCGGAGGCATTCGTTTTCTTCCGGCATCCACGACCATCGTTGGATGGATGTATGGAATTTAGGGACACTACCCAGACCCTGTTGCAATGCCGTGCGCTACCTTTGTAGATCAGTTATTCGTTTGCTTCTTTTATTATTATTATTATTTTTTTAGTAACAAGTTTCTGAATGTTTTTTTTTTCAGAAAAAAATTCAAATTGTTTTAATGTTATCTGATGAAACTAAATCTGGTGTATTTATTTTTATTCATACATAAACTCATGCTTATCATAGTGCGCGTGTTCGTCGAAGTTTTTATGTATACTAGATATGCTTATTAAAGCATGCTCATTTTCAAAGATTAATTCAGTCAAGCTTCTATTGCCTTCGTTTAGCTCGGGACGGAAGAGAGAGAGAGAGAGAGAGAGAGAGAGAGAGAGAGAGAGAGAGAGAGAGAGAGAGAGAGAGAGATGATGATGATCGACATATTTTATTTATTTTATTTTATTTTTTTAGAAGGCCGCAAGAGCCGGGGAAAAACGGAAGCTGATATAGTATTCCAAAGTTTGTCACCGAAGGAATGAATGTAAGATGCCCCATCGGGAGATCAGGGGATCGTTGATTATCTGTAGTGCAATATCGGAAGCTCTGACCAAATGTCATTTCAACGGAACAGAAGGCCAAACGGTATGGGTGGCGAGAATAATGAAAAGCTAGGCGAGTTGGATAGGTTAGGTCACTGAACACACGAAATGACTATCTAATTCAGTCCTTAAGGGAAGTAAAAACGAAGTATGCGTAACATGAGATGTTATAGATTAGAATTCCAAATAAGGCCGGATAAAACCAACATACACATTTTATTTCTCTTCACTGTGATAAGGAGACCACTTGTGAGATTCCAATCAGGTATCAAAGTTCTTAACAAGAGATTTAGCGCTTCGATATACGTATATACACGCAATCGTTCAAAAACGCTGGAAGTGACCTACACACCCAAACAAAAGCTTGCTACAAGTGCAATATGCTGCTATAAGGTCAATATGTGGGCAAGCAACACACTATTTTGTGACACAACAAAACAACATCTGTTTTTATAATAAATGTTTCTCATATAAACTGAGAAAGTGGTTAAGGAAGCATCTTTTGTATCGCAATGGAATTTCTTGCCAACTGCCAAGGATGCTCACTCTTCAACAACGACACCCAAAGGACAGACGAGAGAATCAGAAGCAGCACCAGATATCACCCAGTGCATGGCAGCAGCGATACCTATATCTGAAGTGGGTGACAGGAATCTGAATCATTAGCGGAGCATTTATGATAAAGGGAATAATTCATGAGATATACTCTTATCAGGAGGCCGAGCGTCGCTTAACTCTGGATGTGATGCAGTAATTTGGGGGTGACGGGGGAGGGGTGGTTACTAATGTCATTACCTTGATTCACTCCTGATAAAAAATGCAAACTACAGAAGAGATCGGACTCCGATAGAAGTGCTTCTTCAAAGACAAAATGAAAAGAATCACTGAAAATGAATGAAGAGAATTATGACAACTTTCACGACTACAAATTAGTCATCGAACCATGTGGTTGCGGGAGGAGGGGGGAGGGGCCTAGGCAGGTGTTACTGGGTCACGGGCGAGGAGGAGGGTCGAGCGGATTGACTGATAGGCCAATCGGTTTGAAGACCAGAAGTTTTCTAATAATAATATGCTCTTTCAGGGTTCGTTGGAGAGCGCACATTTATACTTCACAGTAAGAACGCTTACAAATGCCACTGAATTAAAACTTGAGATTCCGACCCAATCACTGAAACTTAGAAATAAACAAGTAAAATGTGTCGAAGAGTCTTCGGTGCATTCGAGTTTTATGTACAGCAGCATAAGCAAGGCCACTGAAAATAGATCTATCTTTCGGTGGTCTCAGTATAAGCTGAATGAGCTGCTGTCCATGAAACTCTCATCCGGCCGTGGTGGCTTGTGTTATTGCGTTGCCAGAAGCACGATTAAGGTTAACTTTTACTCTCAATAGAATAAAAACAAAAACTACTGAGGCTAGATGGGTGCAATTTGGTATGTTAGATGATTTGAGGATGAATGATCAGCTCCCTAGCCTCTGTGGCTTTTAGATCTTTAAGGGCGGACAGAAAGTGTGGACAGAATTAAATGAGAACGGACGGACAAAGCCAGCGCAAAAGCTTTAACAGAAAACTAAAACTAGTCTTCTTAAATTTGCTTATTTTTTCTACTATATGTGCAAGGTCCCGCAAATATTGACATCATAATCTCCTCAATTGTTAATATCAATTCCAAATTAGAGTTCCCCCATCACATTCTCATCACAGTAATAATCTTCGCGCTGCCTTTTCAGAACAACAGACTTTTTATGAAACCGGGAAAGGAAAAGTACGTTCTAATTAATCGACCGTTCTTCGCCTTTCTTTTATCGGATTTGTATTTTACTTAATATGAAACAATGGAAAAGCCTGTTGCCTCCTCTCAGGGATTTGAAATCTCTTCAGATTTATATGAAGGGGCACATTTCTTGTCAAGGTGATTCAGCAAGTCGTTCATAGTATAATTTGGATCGCACAATACCAATGGAGGTATTACAATGAAATAATACATATTCTCTCTCTCTCTCTCTCTCTCTCAAATATAATTTATATCATACATACATACATGCATACAGACCATATATATATATATATATATATATATATATATATATATATATATATATATAATATATATATATTGACATATATACTAGATGAATGTATGCATCTATATGTTTACATATATACACATCTGTATTATACATATTTATGTATATATAGTATGATTAAAGCACCGTGTGTACGACGCAAATAACTGTGCTGGCGCAGGTGTGTGAGTTCATGACGACAAAAGACCTAAACTGGCTTTTAGCTGCAAATGGGTTCATTGCCTTATTGTCTTGCATCCAAAACGGGCATCGACTTATACACTGCCCAACATACTGATGAATGTCTTCAGCGGCGCCTTTCCCCAACATTGGCACGCGTAGAGCTCACACTAATCAGTGATTTGGCAACTTTCCTAGGAAATGCCGCATCACACGTAATGCCACGGACCTATTTTGAGAGCGCCTGACAGGTATGAAAGCACAGACCCCAATCTTTGTTGTTCTTAAGCCATTGCGCTTTGTTGCGATACGCACTCACGCTCCCACACACACACACACACACACACACACACACACATATATATATATATATATATATATATATATATATATATATATGTGTGTGTGTGTGTGTGTATGTGTGTATGTATCATGCATGTACGTATAACTTCTATTACGGGAATAACGAATAACAATATAAAACATGAAATTGTATGACCAGTGGGGAAAATTGAAGACTCATTAGCCATATACATATACGAACATACGTAGGCCTACATACATACATACACACACAAACACACACACACACACGTATATATATATATATATATATATATATATATATATATATATATATATATATATATATATATATATATATATATATATATATATATACTTTGCTGAACTAAGAAGTCAGTGATAAAATCCCCGTCGAAGCCGATAACTAATAAAATGGAGAAAAATGCATATTCAGCAATGCCCAAAAAAGATTGTATATACACAAATATGCATATATATATATATATATATATATATATATATATATATATATATATATATATATATATATATATATATATATATTATTATGTATAAAAGGGTTGTGAATACTTTGAGATTTTCCAAGTCCTGATATGTAGGGAGGGATGAGCCAGGAAGAGTGTCCATCCATAAAACGGCGGCCTAAATAAATGATGAAATGAGCCCTACAATGGGTGTTAGCAATACTTGGAAAAGGGTAATTAAAACAGCGACCCCTGACTAAGAAATAAGTTGTGAATCCTTTAGGGAAGTTGACCCTTAACTGACACCAGAGCTTCTTCACTTGAAGCCATTGGCAATCACATTTTGACTCCTGAGGAATACCAAGTAATGATAGGGTTTTCAGTGTTCTGCATGACATCACAGTTACCAACTGGACGAAAGCAAGAGGTTTGCTTCCCCATACCTTCCGGAGTATTTAAATTGTGTGAAGCCAGGTGAAAATAAAAACATGACGTATTAGCAGAAGGATATGAGAGGTTCAGTAAAGGAAAACTGGAGACGATTTGAGTTATAAGAGCAAACCAGGAGGTTGGAGTGTGTGTGCAGGAGAACTTGAGTTGATCAAGCAGAAGGTGAAAGAGAAATAGTTTGTTTTTAACAGAGAAAGGAAGGGAAAGGTGAGCAAACACTTCAGGTAGAATAAGAAGTAAAGCCGAGAGAAAGGCTTTTGAATCAAGGGTCTAAGAATAAAAAATGTTGTCTGAGGAATGCAGTCCTGGGTCGATGGAGTGAGCATTTTGACGATTTGTTGAAAGTGGAAGAAAAAAAAGAGAGGCAGACCTGTATGACACAATCGTCAGGAGCTGGGGTAAGTATCAGAGGGCTTGTGGAAGTTGACATTTGAACGGTTTGGAAGGCAATCAAGAGCCTGAAACGAGGAAAGAACACCTGGAACTCATGACAATAAGGGTGAAATGCTCGGGTATGTTAGTAAAAGTGTAGTCAAGTGACTCATGAGGGTATAGAGAGCATATCTAGATGAGGGGAAGGTGCCAAAGAATGAGTGAGAGAAAAAGGGGACGAAGGAAACCTCTAGAATAATGATGGAATAACTTGGGTTAGCATGTCAGGGAAGTTTATGGTAGGATTCTGATTGAGAAGGGAAGACAAAAGTTAGACGGTCTGATAGAGGAAGGACATAAAGGCTCAGACAGGGATGTTCACTTTTATGAGAGTAATGCGTGAGGTTTGAAAGCATTGTGGAAAGGTTGTATGAAGGATACCTGGACCCGGGGAAAGTTTACAGTAAAACTGATATAAGAACATTACGCAGGATGTTGCTGACGCATGGTTTTGAGGTAATGTATTGTGACTGATGGAATGTTTTCATGATGAGGGAAAAACATGTGCTAACGTTTCTAGAAGGACGAGTGACAGGTTTGGTGTAAAATGAGGCTTAGACAAGGGAATGTTATATTGTTACAGATATTCATATGCCAGAAGTCAGAGAAGGAGCAGCAAGTTCACAGTTATGGGATAAGAGGATGGTTTGTGAAAGGAGGGAGAGAGAGAGAGAGAGAGAGAGAGAGAGAGAGATGGCTGATGTTCGCAGATGATACGGTACTGATCATGGATAGTAAAAAGTCACTGCAGAATTGGGTGAAAGAGTTTGAGGGCAGGAGGAAGTCGAGACTAAACGTGAGTAAGAGCAGAGTTATGAAGGCAGCCAGGAAGATGAACCTAAGATGTTAAGATGGACAGTGAGAAAATGGAAGTCGTTGATTCTTACAGGTATATAGGAATAAATATTTCATATAATGATAAGATGAGAGAAGAGGCAGAGTAAGGAAAGTAGCAGGATGTGTGCAAAAGACAGGGAAGAAATTTACACGCCTGTGGAGGCCCAGATTCAAAATGTAGGAAAGAACTGGTGAAGAGAGAATCAATGGTAGAAACTGTAGAAGTTAACGATTCACGCTGTATTCATGTGATATAAGAAGTACCCAAAGGGCGAGTAGTAATCAGATTACAAAGAGCAGTGAACAAAAGATTGGTGAAAACCATTTGGTAGGAGGAGAAAGAGATCCTTACCTTACAGACCTTACATCTTGTTCGGGTTGCCCCAGGTCCCTCAGTGTGAGGCACCTCTAATGTCTACCAGAGAGTTGCTAGTACATCTTCCGGTATATTTTGCATCTTCCAATCTTGGATGGTCTGGGATGCAGTTTAGATATTTGTCGAGCTTATTCTTAAACACATCTACGCTCACTCCTGATATATTCCTCAGATGAGCTGGCAACGCATTGAATAGACGCTGCATTATCGATGCTGGTGCGTAGTGGATTAATGTCCTGTGTGCTTTCCTTATTTTTCCTGGTATAGTTTTGGGCACTATTAATCTACCTCTGCTTGCTCTTTCTGATATTTTTAGTTCCATGATATTTTCTGCTATTCCTTCTATCTGTTTCCATGCCTGAATTATCATGTAGCGTTCTCTTCTCCTTTCTAGACTATATAATTTTAAGAATTGTAGTCTTTCCCAGTAGTCAAGGTCTTTAACTTCTTCTATTCTAGCTGTAAAGGACCTTTGTACACTCTCTATTTGTGCAATATCCTTTTGATAGTGTGGGTACCATATCATATTGCAATATTCAAGTGGACTACGAACATATGTTTTATAAAGCATAATCATGTGTTCAGCTTTTCTTGTTTTGAAGTGCCGTAACAACATTCCCATTTTTTCTTTACATTTTGCCAACAGAGTTGCTATTTGATCATTGCATAACATGTTCCTATTCATCATCACACCAAGGTCTTTAACTGCTTCCTTATTTGTGATTGTCTCATTATTAGGTCCCTTATATGCATATAGCTTTCTTTCTCTGTCTCCATAATTTATTGATTCAAATTTATCAGAGTTAAATACCATCCTATTTACCTCTGCCCAATCATATACTTTGTTAAGGTCTCTTTGTAGAGCGTTCCTATCTTCATCACAAGTAATTTCTCTACTTATTCTTGTGTCATCTGCGAAACTACTCACTACCGAATCCTTAACATTATTGTCTATGTCTTCAATCATAATAACAAACAGTATTGCAGCTAACACCGTACCTTGCGGCACACCGGATATTACCTTGGCTTCATCCGATTTCTCGTCGTTTGCAATAACTATCTGTTTTCTGTTGTGTAAAAATTCTTTTAACCATCTTCCTACTTTATCCACGATATTGTGTTTTCTAATTTTCTTCGCTAATATATTATGGTCTACTTTATCAAAAGCTTTTGCAAAGTCTAAATAAACCACATCTGTTTCATTTCCGCTTTTCATATTTTTGAATATGTTCTCACGGTGGACTAACAGTTGGGTTTGTGTACTTTTTCCGGGTACGAAACCATGTTGTCCTTTATTAAACAAATTATTTTTTATTAAATGTTTCATAATATTTTTCTTCATTACCCTTTCATACACTTTCATAATATGTGATGTTAGACTCACAGGCCTATAATTACTTGCCTCTAGTCTTGATCCACTTTTGAAAGTAGGGTAATATATGCTAATTTGTGCTCATCATAAATCTTGCCTGTATCTACACTTTGTCTTAATAATATTGCAAGTGGCTTTGCGATAGAATGAACTACTTTCTTTAACAAAATAGCAGGAATTCCATCAGGCCCTGCAGCAGCTCCATTTTTAATTTCATTAATAGCCTGCACAATATCAGCTTCATTAATATCTATGTCAGCTAAATATTCACTATTTTCATCCCTTACTTCTATATCATTATCTTCATTATCTATTCTAGGGGTGAATTCTCTCTTATATCGTTCTGCCAGTATGTTGCAAATTTCCTTTTTTTCATTCGTTAATCTCCCTTCAATTCTTAGAGGGCCTATTTCTATTCTTCTTTTATTCATCTTCTTCGCATATGAGTATAATAGTTTGGGATTTTGCTTGATATTTAATAGGGTTTTTTCTTCCAAGTCCCGTTTTTCATTTTCTTTTGATTGTATAATCTTTTGTTCTGCATTTTCTATCTTACTTTTTAGTTCTATAACTTTCCATGCATTTTTTTTTTTTGCTAGACCTTTTTTCCACTTTCTGATTTTCTGGAACAAGATCCTTCTGTCTCTTGGTATGCATGACTGATGTTTAACTTTTCTTCTTCGGTATATAATTTATCCACTATTTCTCTAATATTTTATATAATATCTCCGTATTTACCTTATGTCATCACTTACGAAAATATTATCCCATCTTTGTTTAATTCTTCATTTATTTCTGACCATTTATATTTTACTGTAGAAGTTGTATTTTCCATATCCTTCCCACTTTTTCATTTCTTGCTTATCTCTGTTTTCACTTGCTTTGGAATGGACTGTTAATTCTATGACATTATGGTCTGAAATACTCGCATTATAAACTATTATTTCTTTAACATAATTCATCTCGGTCACAAATACTAGGTCTAAAGTATTTTCCTTTCTTGTTGGCAGGTGATTTATTTGTTGAATGTTGTATTCTAGTAGCATATCTAATAGCTTTTCGAATTGCCTCTTATCTTCTGCACTACTATTACTCTCTTTTTTATATGTATAAGTACATCCACAATCTCCTATTCGTTCTTTCCAGTCTACGAAAGGAAAGTTGAAGTCTCCAGATAGGAGAATAGTCCAGTCCTTGTGATTTCTACATATATCATCCAATTTTTCTATTATTAAGTCAAACTCTTTAGTATTAGGAGGTCTATATATTACTATGTTCATTAATTTTTCAGATTCAAATTCTACGCTATTAGTTCACATTCTGAGTTACTATATTTCTCATATATTTTTCCTTGTTTTTTGTCTTTCCCATATATTGCGGTTCCCCCTTGATTCCTATTTTTTCTATCTGATCTATAAGTTTGAAACCCTTTTATTTGATCATCATTCCCAGTCTCTTGGGAATACCAGGTTTCACTTATATTCAATATATCTATTTTCTTTTCAAGTTCAAGTTTGGTTAGTTCTTCTAAGTACTCTATTTTTCTTTTTGAGTTACTCGTAACTAAACCCTGCGCATTCATCACTATGATGGTTTGCGTGTTTTCTCCTTCATTTAATATTGGTAATAATAAGGATTTTCCCATGTTCTTCTTTGCCACTTGTTCTGGTATGTTGTTCTTTTTTCATTTCCAGAATTCTGACATTAAAAAATCCAACTTTTCCATAATATTTGTTCTTCCTTCATCATAATTATTCATTTTGATGGATAGAAGGAGTGAAAAGTGCATATGAAAAGAGAGATTTCGACATCCAAGAAACAACAGCCTGCATGGCAACATAGAGGCGAAGGGACGCAACGCATTCGTCGGGGGGGGGGGGGGGGGGGGTGCGGTTTGGGCGAATGGCGTCGACGCATCGTTAGTGAGCATATGTGTGGGAGTATGAAGCGGCTAGTGTGCCACTTCACACTTTTCTGATCCTCCTCTTCTTTTTAAAGGGAAACGGCTTCATGCCTCTCTCTTTCTCTCTCTCTCTCTCTCTCTCTCTCACACACACACACACACACACATATATATAATATATATATGTAATCAATATTATATAAATATAATATAATCTATATATATATATATATATATTAACTATATATATATATATATATTTTATATATATATTAGATATATGCATACTTATGAGTGTATGTGTACACACGTGCGTATTTGTAATACATATGTACGCATAAAATAAAAGTATACAGTATACACATATATTTCTAAGGCTGCATTTGGATTATTAGTATCTCTCTCTCTCTCTCTCTCTCTATATATATATATATTATATATGTGTGTGTGTGTATGTGTGTGTGTGTATGTGTGTAGGCTTCCTTTATAATGCACATACAAACACACAAAGAGAGAGAGAGAGAGAGAGAGAGAGAGAGAGAGAGAGAGAGCATCGTAGTAGCCTTCACTCCAATTATGTTGCCACTGTGCACCTACTGTAACATACGAAGAATCGTCTGCGAAGTTCGAGGCCATTTGGTAAAATATGGAAGAAAAAATGCCAAACTCTCGTTCAGTTCTTTATATACGTAATTTCCCGTTATTAGCGCCGTAGCCCGTGTTTATAATTAATGATCTGTTTGAATTAATGCATAATTGATTTCCATTTTCCATTCAAGACAAACTAGTTATTTGGAAATTCATTAAGACTCTCATGCGCTGTTAAAATTCCAGTTATATACTACATGTGAAAATAAAATGACTGCCGTCATAGCCATTTTAAAGATGCATTTAATAACCTCACTTATTGTGACATTTTTAATTCTTAAAATTGGTTGGTCTCCTGCAATTTCATTTCGAGAGAATGCCAATCACTGTCACTAGAATGTTTAAGGTTATTCTGGTTGAGTCATTCTTTAATTCAACACCTAATATTCTGCAGTGAACTACTGATACCGTTTCGTAACTTAGCAAATGAACTTCCATTTTCTTTACTTCTTGGGTTAAAGAGGTTACTACGAACAAATATATATACTAATATAAGGGAATGAGTGAGTGATGAAAGAAACTCCAAATTTCTAGCGCATGCAGGTCACATTCTACGCTGGAAATTTAGATTGCATTCACTGATGAAAGAAATCCAAGTGCCGCTACATGAGTGCCTGCTTCCTTGTGACTACTTAGTCTAAGACGTTATGACTAGACAAACAAAGTTACAGCTATGAAGGAAAATTGAAACAAATGAGATGCTGAGTACTTTTGTCATATTACTAAGCAACTTTGGCAATAAGACGAAAGTACTTAGCATCTCAATTGTTGCAATTTTCCTTCGTAGCTGATATCTACGTATATAAGTGTGCATATATATACGTACATATATCCATATATATACATACATATATATATATATATATATATATATATATATATATCATATATATATATATATACATACATATACATACATACATATATATATATATATATATATATATATTATATATATATATATATATATATATATAAATGTACAGATACACACATTTTGTATATGTATACATAATGTATATATTTGTATACATTATGTTACATATATATATATATATATAATATTATATATAGATAAATACGTATATATATATATATATATATATATATATATATATATATATATATATATATATATATATATATATAATATATAATATATCAAGTGAACTTGCTAAATCGTTCCGCAATGCCTGGAATCGAATCATCGTGGATCTCTCGATTTTAAGTTGGGGATCATGACCTCTAGATTATGAAGAGTGAGCGTTGGCGTGCATGTGATATATATTCATATTCTTGATTAAATATGAAACAGGCGAGCAACTACTTCTCTCGTGAGACTTTAAACGAGCTGTGGATATTGCAAACTTTCCCCTCACCAATAACAGTATTAATGCATGTATTCATTACCTCCGTTTAATTACTGCTATTTCCCAGATACTATTCACGTGCTAATGCTTTCTCTTTTCTTCGTGTCTATTCGCTCTCTGTCCTCTTCATTTTCACTCGTCGTAATATGTAATTATACTTAAATTAAAACATAATATGTAATCATACTTAAATTAACACGTAATATGTAATTATACTTAATACATAGATTAACACATGCAATCTCCGGGGTCGTCGATGCATATGTCACTCTATGACAACATTTTTTTTTTACCTCAGCTGGAGTGAACGACCTTCTTAGCTGCATCAGCGTCATTATCATCACCCTTGACAAAAAGGGCTTCTTTAAAAACCCGGCACTCATGTGTTCCCTGCCATTTGACTTCCACTAATCTCCACTCATCTCCAGCAGGTCTGAGTCTTCCAGATCTTCTGGTGCAAAGGACTCGTTCAAGACATCTCTATCGCTTTCATTGTTATCTCATCTACACAAGTATCACATCTCATTCTACATCCCCCACCCCCATGTGGTTCTTAATATTCTTCTTAAAGATTGGTTCTGAACTCGACAGGATTTCTTCGGTATTAACTAAATGATATTTGGTCTTTTTCGACCAGCGTTGCTAATTGCCTGGATGATGATTAATTAGCCACCCGGTCACTCTCTCCATAACAGACCCTGTTTTTAATGATCGTTGGCAGGACATTGGCTTTACACCATTGCAGTGTGTATGTCAGCAATGCACATAACACACAAATTACAGTTCATTTGATCTGTTTCCTGAGTTTAAGTAACTGAGACTAAGTTGTGCCCCTCTCTCCTTGTACTCATAACTGCTGTCACTCTCACGAACACTCGTGGCAAGCACCTTCAATGTGGCTTAGTTTTCGCCAGGAACAGATTAGTCTCATAAAGACTGAGCTATGAACCCGTCAGGGACATTTAGTGAAACGGAAAAGGCAAATTTGCGATCACATTTTTACTCCTAATTCCACGCACATGCTCCTGCTCCATTCTGAGCCTATATTTTCTCTCGATAAAACCCATGAAGTATCGTAAGGTTCTACGTAGGTCATTCAGTAGTACGAGACAAATTCTTGCTTTTTCCCACCCATTCCGCCTTATCAGCAATCTCGCCTTACACCTACGATGAATAGCCTGTGAACACTTTCTTCTAAGATTGCTTTGCAATGTTGCTTTCATACGAAAAGTCACGGGAATACATTAATAAGTAATTCAATAGGGTTAAGAGAGGAGATTCTACAGTTTGTCATTCGTACATAATTCCTTCCGTTCCATGAACATAATTAACTTTTTCAAGTGAACACACACACACGATATATATAATATATATATATATATATATATATATATATTATATATATGAACTATTATAAATATATATATATACACGAATATATATATATAAAACTATACTATATATATATATATATATATATATATGTGTGTGTGTGTGTGTGTGTATATCACTATATATATATAAGCATAGATATAATATAATATGATATATATATATATATATATTATATACATATGGATGTATGCCTGTGCTGGAAATGTTTGAATCTATCATTGAATATTTTGAGTATTATTGGGCTATCCTGTAAAATCTATGGCGAGTTAATAAGGATATTAGAAAGGAGACTGGCCCATAAACCACTAATCTTTTCATTTAGGATATTAAACATCCTTATTTGCAAAGATTTGTAAGAAATTCTTGTGAATTCTTCACGACAGAATAAATTCCATGATGGTTATCAAATTCCCAGTGAAGGATAATCATGATTCAAATCTACAGCTACATTAAGTACATTAAAAACAAACACACACACACACATAACCTGATGTGAAAACATTCTAAACAAAATATGAAAGTACAACCAGAAATACAAACGCAGCCTTCATCTTGACCATCACCAAAAGTAGGAGAAGGTGACCCTGTTCACCTGAGGAGGGAGCGTGTGCCAAGAAGAAGAGGAGGGAGAGAGAGAGAGAGGAATAAGAAAGGAAAGGGGTGCCGTTACAGAGGTTACATTTCTACCGACCCCCACCGCTCGGATCGGATGACAGGGTGACGTTTCAAAGGCACATCCCACCTACTACTACTACTACTACTACTACAGTGACCGTGAGGCTCGCTACAGGTATCGATGGGTTCTTATTAATCCTCTTCACTCCGATGGTGCCTTACAACGCGGGCTACTTTTCATATGCTGACCTGGTTAAAGGGAAGCACTACAGCGCTGATGGATAGTCCCATAAGAGTCAGCTCATCAATCCCGTTTACAAACAATGTCAAGGCTAAGTCCGATCAGCTACGGAGACAACCGAGATGTGCAATGGCAGGATTCCATCAAAAGGAAGGGGGCTGCAATGCACAAAATATCTCCCGGTTGAGAAAATTGAAGAGGAATTGTTTTGACGATTGGGGAAACAATTCAGCAAATCCTGGACAGCATAGTGCCATTTGTTCTTGAGGTATCGTGGTATTCGAACGTAACTTTGATCCACGCTACATCTGCTTTTAACAAAGTAGTATCCCATAAATAGGATCTCTTATTTTATGGCTTGAAGGACTGGAAATGTGATTTCATGACATAAATGAGGAAAACATTGCAGAAGAAAGATGTCTTTGTCCGACGACAATGAAAGCATGAAGGCGTTAGTTTTCATCTTTAAAAATGTGGAAGACATTTTCTGGATAACAAGAAACCAGAGGCCCGGTTGAGTTTCCTTTAAAGTTGATGTATTATAGCAATGCATTTCTCAGCAAAATATTCCCCAAAACAAATGCTCAGGAAATTTTGGAAGCTATTCACATCTTATCCCAGGTTAAAAAAGAAAAGACGAAAAATGCCAAAACGCTGCTGCTACTACTGCTGCAAACAATATATATTAGTAGTAATAATGATAATCATCTGTGCTACTCCTTCATAGGTTTACGGAAGTTGGTCTTTAGAAGAGTCTATCCGTGTCTCGGAAGTTTTCTGTCGAATTGCTATTCTGTGTCAGCGAAATATTTAAACCTGCAATTTGACCCGGTGAAACTTTGATTTCTCTCGTGGTTTCAGTTTGAAGCTCTTTTCGAGAGCGTCGAGCTCACTCCGGGTCAAAGCCACGAAAAGAATAGAAACATGAGTATACGTCATTCCAGTATATCTGCATACTGACAGTGGATTTAAAATCAAGATAAAACCGTTTCATTGAACATAAATATATTTATGAAATCACAAGTTGAAATATGTTTTATTTACTACGCACTCGGCAACAGTGAATGTAATCATGTTTCTGTTTTGAAGTTCTTATTGAAATAGATCCGTTTTTAACCTTAGATCTGGTTTATATCCATGACCTGAAGTGGACGCTGTTTTCATGCTACCGCTAACACACTCTGACCTCGTGTCCACGACCCAAACTTTGTTTTCATGGGAATAGACAACCTTCAAAGTTCCCTTTGGACCATCTTACTCGGAAGGGACCTTTTTGGCGAAAATAATCAGCAAGTAGACTTTACCTACATAAAGGTTTATAGATATGGAGATGGTTGGCTAGGTTTTAATCTTTAAGAGCTTTAAATGACCTTTTATTTTAGGTTTGTTGGTAAATAAAAAGTTGGGCAGAAATAAAAGTAGGCCAGAAAAATGATGCGAGAAACGAACGGCGCCGCTTAAGAATGCTGCCGTCCAAGAACTATCTGTCAGAGGAGAGTGCCAAGCAGAAGGGGAATTTTCCGAATAGCTATCCCTGTTACAGAGGCCTTTATTCTAGTCAACTTTCGAAAGGCAAGGACGATATGGTTTCTTCTGGAACAAACTGAACCGGATCGGGATCTTTGGTGGGGAATCCCAAAGCAAACAAGGCTGAGTGACTATGAAGGTTACTCGACAGCTGTTTTAAACGCTTCCGTAGGATTTTCCACTCACAGCCATGTCCTGTTTCTCGCGCACTTGTTTTCTGAACCGACTGGAATGATGGACTTTTCAACGTCACTCGGCTATTTAGCTTTTGAGTACGAACAGACTTTTGAACCGCCCTAAGAAACTTCAGTTCTGCTTTGAACCAAATTACAAACTGCCGGTATATCTGGACAACTTGACGTTTTTCTCGGAAACCATCAGGAAAACAGTTTTTTCCCTTAGGCTGTCACGAAATCCGTCAGTTTTGCTTCCGAATGACGCGGAAAACTTACTGCAACCTTACTGTCAGCGGGGGAATTCTTGGCGTAGTTTCCAGTTTCTCAGAGCAGGTTCCCTATTTGTTCACTTGGTGGGAACAGACCTGGATGGCGTTGTCCCATTTCTCAGGATTTCCCGTGGCCACTTTGAACTTTCGGACGCTCTTGACCTCATGGTCTGACGAATGTCTTTGATGGTCTTGGCATATTTACTTATATACTCAAAATATTTCCTTAAAATAATTTTTTGTCATTATTTATACAAGTAAGATGCTGCAGCTTTTAAAAAGATAATATTTTTTTCATTCTATGTTAAAACGACACTCCCCTTTTCTTACGTTCTGTTAATGACATCCTGTTCGCCACACTTACAAATGATTTAATCCATGCTGACTTTGGTGACTGCCGCAGAACGCGTCAAATCTCAGAAACATTTTAATTAGCTTTCCATTAGAGCTCAGTAAATGCTATTCGTTGCGCTATTTCGTAAATACTAGAAATCAAGATGCCATATCTCTGTGAGGTCTCATTTTCTCAGTGAAGTTTCGAATAAATGAAAGTTATCGTCTCTCTTATATTTCAAGTACAGATTTCCTTTCTACACCAGCAAAGGAAACTCCGAGAGCAATCCGCCTTATTCAGTTACAACGTTAGACAACCTCGCGGCAAATCCATTACGCAACCGAACTAATGGCGCAATAAAACGCACCATAGAAGTTATTTGGGTTGGCTGTTCACAATTACGGGGTCCGTGACTCGCATGCATTCGTTGTTTGCTTTTTTGTTATTGTTGCCTGTACTTGAGGTCGAGGAGCACACGGATCAGTGAAAGTGAGTGCGTGCGTGCGTGTGTGTGCGTGGCGTCTCTGGCTGTCTCTCTCGTGCTTCCCCGAAACCATCGCCTCTCGAAAGAGATTCTTAAGATCTCAACTTTTAACCGCTACAAATGTTCATCGTCCTGAACATTTATATACATCCACCTTTCCTACTTCTCTCTCCTCCCTTTCTCTTCATTTACGGCCTCTTCGCTTGTTCTTTCTGCCTTTCCTAGCACACACGGTGCTTGTTTAATTGATAGAGAATTTAGGAGCTTTATGAGTTTGCGCCTAGGTGTCAGTGCTCGTGTCTATGCACCTTATGATGTAATAATATTATGCGTGGGTGTTGGTTAGATAGACACGAAAAAAATGATAAATGTTTAAATATATATATATATATTATATATATATATATATATATATTATTATATTTATATATTTACAATATACATACACAAACACACTATATATATATATATAAAACATATATATATGTATAATATGTACACATAGTATATATATATATATATATATAATATAATGTATATATATGTATGTATATATAATGTATGTATGAATCAGTGTTACCAGATCTCTTTTGCCAAATTATGCTAGACTCCATTCAAGATTATGCTAGACCCAGCAAAATTATGCTATCGGGATGGAGAAATTATGCTAACTTTATGCTGACTTTCATAGCTACTTTATTTTCACAAAAACCTATTATAAATATAATAGTTGACCGTAACATGCAACGGAAAATAAAGGCGGACAACCTTATTTGTATGGGCATGTAGAAATGAAATTATTTTAAGGTCAAACTTCATAAACAACTTATCAAAATTGTAGAAACATAAATATGTAGACTCCGACGCCAAGCACAAATGGTTTCAATACAACTGCCTAACTGTTGACAATAAACAAAAGAAACTTGATTTCTTAGCAATCTTTCTCTTACCTAGTACCAGTAACCACAGTTCTACTACTATCATCCGTGTCCTAGGAGGTAGAGGGCTTATTGATAACCACAAGCCTCTCTGTCCTGTCTAAGGATTCACAATTTCAAACCAGTGGCGGCTGCATTGTACCATCCGCAGTCCAAACACGAGCCACAACCCAGTTTATATGAGTAATTAGTAGGTCCGGGGAGGCAAGGACGAGGTCTGTTCGAACAGCTTTCCTGGAGTTTGACTGAGCGGACGGGATATGTACAGGAATTCCGGTCCAGGACGGTTTCATTTCGTAGTCGACCGTGTAAGACTCCACAGCGACCGTTATTATTATACATAATTTTAAATTTCGTAAACGATATTTTGTTTATTTTTATTACTAAATAAACATTTCCATGGTATTTCTCTTAATTTTCTCAAATTATGCCATTTTTATGCCAAATGTCCCTGAATTATGCTGAAATTATGCTAAATTGATGAGTATGCTAAATATTATGCTAGTCTAGGAAATTACACTCAAATTATGCTAAAAGCATAAAATTATGCTAGATCTGGTAACACTGGTATGAATACAGAGAGAGAGAGAGAGAGAGAGAGAGAGAGAGAAAGTATTACTCTATTAATTTTCCTTTCCATCTCCGCGTTCCACGCCCCGTCAGTACGGTTCCTTTCGTTAAGATTTCACATTTTTATATTAGTTTTAACTACTCGCTACCACCTGTGACCACCAAAAGTGTTTGAAAAATAAATGAAAATATTTTGAACATCACTACCAGAGAGAGAGAGAGAGAGAATTATTGATTTTCATCAAAATTCAATGAATTCTGCAAAATAGCTTCCAATGTATGAACTTCTTTTGAACAAAATGTCAAATTGTCATGCACTTCAAGCTTGTCTGAAACATGTCATACCAGAAGTTTTGTAGTTTTTACTTAAGAAAGAAAAGAAAACTGTCCATGTTATACAATATAGCCCCGCGACTCATCGAGGTGTGAGTGTTCACCGAACATCTATCATGATATTTTGTCGCGTAGAATTTGTTTCATTTCGCGCACCTTCATCTTTCCCCGTTTTGTTTCAGTACGTGATCGATCAGACACGAAAATCCTTTGGGAGCCTTCAAGTATTTATCAATATTTTCTACAGAATCGTTACTTAGTAATATATCGTAAAAAAATCTTCCTTTTTCTTTTCCCCCTCTTTCGTTTTCTTGATAATACTGCTACTACTACTATCATACAACAGCACAGGACCAGAAAGATATATGTACACGTTCCTCAAAGTTTCCCATTAACATATACTTTCATTCTTAAAATGCAGTTGGCTCGTGAATTCCAGTTAAATGTTCCGGCTAGTACGGAAAGGAGAATGTCTAAGATTCTGTTAAATGTAACGCAATACTGCTCATTGGTAGGTAATTAAACGGCTTCAACCTTCGGTATGATGGAAAGTAATCGAGTGCAAATTCGACGCGACCAAAATTAAGACTCCTCTTTGCTTTGCAATAACGGACGGAGCTTTATGTAACTTAATTGACCTGTGCCAGTATATATTTGAAGCGTTAAAGATTTATGCTGAATAAATGACTGTGAGCCTCAGAAAAAAAAAGACAAATAAAATAAGGGTTATTCTTTATTCTGGTGTTGGTGTTTGAGGGGCTCGTGGTGATGTTTGATTAGTATCTAGATATTATGAATGAGAATATTTTCCTATTTATGGACAAAATATTTTTTAATGTATTATTAAAATGGGTTATTGTTATAGATTAAAAACCGTTGTTTTGTGCAAACTAAATGTAAATATGGTATAACAACATGTGTCATGTTTTGTCAATAAAGAATGATAACAAAATAAAGTGATATTTCGATATAATATCAGTCATCAACTCGCGCAAGTTGCTTAAGGAGCAAGAGCTTGACCCGGCACAAGGCTGGCTTATTCTAACAATAACAACCAACTATCCACCCATTAACTTCAGTTACCAAATTTAGAATCCTGACTACCTCCATAAGAGAGAGGCTCGTCTCTAATCCTATGAGCGATTCACAGTCTCCCACTTCCTCAAGAATCCCTTCACTCCCGAAGGAAGGGCTCCTCCTCCCGCATCCTCCCTTCTTCCTATTCCTTTCGTTTACGTGGGCACATATTTCCTGCCATCCTTCTGATGCAATGCTCGGAGAAAGGAATTCGTTACTGCCTCCTCCTCCTCCTCAACCCGATCCGACCCCAGATGTCACCTTTACCCCTCTTGCTTTACCCACCGTCACCCTCTTATTCCTTAGGACCCCAACAGGGCCGCTGACCCCCTCACTAGGGCTTCTTCTCCCCCCACCCCACATCTCATACTCTCAGTTCGCCAACAACGCCATCCTGACATCTGGTGAGACTTATCACTAAACCGCAATTTTTACACGGCGCTGAATTTCAGAGCTGAGTCATGCATCACTGGAGACCTGAATAATCAGTCAATTCTTACTCTCGTACCTGGACATGTACGGACACGGCAAGATCAAAGATAAAAATCTATGATTGCTGAATTCGTGGAGCTTTTGTGATGTCAGGGTTGTACAACCAGCGGGTCTTCTGATATTCGTATGGATTTCATTATCCCTAACTTTTCCTCGATTTTGTTCAGATTTCCACAGCAATCGTCGTACTTTCGTGATCCGGCATTACAGAATTACAACCCAGATAGCCATTTAAATAAAAACACACACACATTGACTTGATTTTACTGATTTAACTGTTGGGCATAAAATGGATAACATACAGTAGTATTCTTCTTTCTTTCCCATCACTTACCAATATTTCGGTGATTCCAATCGTGAAGTGTACGAGCATAATTTCCAACTCCTAGGTAGGGAATATTCACTCCGGGTATGACTGAATGAAGCCATATACAAAAGACAATCCAAGTACTGCTGATTGCATCGTATAAAAAATCTCATTCAAATACAGTTGTTCAATCTGTGTAGGATAATGATATTAAGTCTGGGTGCTGCATAATTGCTGAATGGAATGAAAGCGTGGAAAATGAATCCATATAAAATATGAAGCATGGAATTTGGATCGTGTTTCCAAGTATACATAGTTAATACTACGTAACAAGAAACACAAAATCGAAAAATTTCATGGCTACGATATTACGAAGGCATTGTGAAAATGCCGTTATTTTTAATGCATACACAAATCTATCGGTTATCTTTGGAATTACTGAGGTTATAATAATATCATAACCAATGCATCAAGGCAATACAAATAAATAAAATAAACCATATATAGATACTGAGAAAGACCCATCATTAAAGAAGCCGAATTTATCAAAACTTAATCTCCATTAATTTAAATCTTTAATAACGTCTCTCTCCGTACGTAGTTACAATCTCATATCATTCAGACTCTCGCACACACATACCCATATATATATATATATATATATATATATATATATATATATATATGTATATATATAGAAGGTTAACTATGTACTGAGGAACGTGAAATTAATGGAGACTATTAAGTTGTGATAATATATTATATAATATACATATATATATATATATATATATATATATATATATATATATATATATATATATATATATATATATTTATTTCGTATATATCTATACATTATATAGACCGATAACTACAAGAAATGGCT
>NC_061109.1:99654354-99696854 GCF_015104395.2 Macrobrachium nipponense | reverse complement strand
ATTGGAGGCTCATATGACGCACATGGGATTAGGGGGGGTAGGGGAGGGGTCCTTCGCTGCATAGGGCTTAGATGCCTGCGTCTCATTCCGTGTTTACGAGCTGTGTAATTAGGCGCACAACGTCACTTGCGTGTTGCTCTGACAAGCGGACGTCGTGACGTCACGTAGGAAATGGAAAGTGTGACGCTAAGGAAACGAGACTATTGAATAACAGCGTAATTAACGGTAACAACGTCTGAAGGCACTGGACGTTACGGTTATGGCCCCGCTAATGTTATCTGGACAGATTAGGTATCATGTTCTTGGCATGAGAAGGCGAAAGTTTACAAGTGACATATCTGCCTGCTTCACTTAAAGAATAAATTACCGGTGCGCGGAGATATATATGTAATCAAATAATAAAGAACAACACTATAGTTTTCACCTTCAAACATATTCCTCTTGAAAGACTCACCACGAACTAGAAATGTTGCAAATATGTAGTACATAACTTTTGAAGGTCAAATGGATATCAGACAACGAAAACTACCAGGTAGCGACACAGATTGGGAAGGGCACCATGATGGATTACTTACCTGCTATCATAATTTGTACGAAATCGACAGAGATTTTAATCTAAAAAAGAAACCGCAAATAACATTGCTCGCTAGGTTCAAGCAAATGATGACATTTATTTACACCCTTCATCATTTTCGTTTTTCTTTTGACGATGGATAACAGCGATATACACATTTTCCAAATCAAGGTTGACTTTGACATGCGAACTGCAGTTTATTTCCCAGCGCTGATTTAGTTTCAGACTTTTTCCTAGAAGGAATTTGTGCTATACAATAACAAATGAACTTTGAAGACATAAAAGATGAATTTTATATAGAAAAGCAGAATGTTAAAGATGTAAAACTAAAAGAGATATGAAAATTGGTGTTGGTAAATATAAATAAAAAAAAATTGGTAAAAGCAATGAAGTTTGGACGAAGGATTTTGTAATACTACTTTTTCCAAAACGAGGACATCCTGAAAGAAATGCAATGCAATATCTATTAATCTACGAAAATCAGAACGTTAAGAAATGTTAATAGCCATTGGTAGAACTGATGTAATTAGTGCCCTCTAACTTGTTATTGTCAAACTAAAGCTGATATGCAGAGCACTCAACAATATAGTTGGCAGAGTGTCTTAATTTAATGTAATTGAGCCACCTGAAGTTGAACATCCAGAAAATTTTGTCACTGGAAGTCAAAATAGGTTTGCAGTTCTAGAGACCATATCTGAGAAAGTGCAGGCAATCAATGAGGACTCGTTTACTTTGAATACGTATATATATATATATATATATATATATATATATATATATATATATATATATATATATATTATATATATCATATTACCGGAACAAAAGTTTTGCGATAAAAGAGGACCAGCCGGATACCATAAATATCAGATGAGGCTTAGGGTACAATTGTCGAAAACTTTCAGGAGATAAAGAATGCAACACAGAACATGCAAGTACTCAGGTCCTGAAGATCAATAAATCAATTTAAAACAAGCAAAAAAACATAAGAAAGGACATAAAAAAAACAGGAGGACAATGTTGCCAAATCCATGTACTTAGCAAGTGGCACTGGTGTTTCAGTAGCATATACAGGATTATTAATGAGATAGCCGTGGGGAAATGGAGGAAAATACCAGTCAAAAGGAGGGATGGGCCAATAACATCAGAAGAGAGAGTAAGGCAATAAGTGGAACACTTTTTTTTTTAAGTGATAAGAGATATAAAGAGGATAAAAAGACTGACAACAGAAACTAAACTGTTTAGGTAAAATAAATAATAAAGACTAATAGAATAGAGAATGTGATTTTTGCTGAAAGTAAAGTGATTCCTCGTATACCGACTAGACTTTAGAATAGTGTGGAATGGAAAAAAATGGTACTTGACTAAAAACAGCAAATATTCAAAATGTGAATTCTCAGCAGGAATAAAACTATTAAAATGCCTGGAGAATAAAAAACTGGTCTTAAAACATGTAAGAGTTACACACACCAAATATTTATGTAACGACACTATGGAATTTAAAAATACTCATCTGATGGTTTTCGTTTTTTGTATTTTCAAACACTAATTTTCAGCGTTCATAGGCCAATATTATGAAAGGTTTTACGACATTAATGTTTCCCGTTAACGATGTACTTATCAGATACCAAATTAGTGTTGATGGAGCCTTGTCAAATAATTTGCTGAAATAGAAGGATGCTACAGGATAATGTTTTGTCACCACTGTTGATTGGCTTTATAATAATAATAATAATAATAATAATAATAATAATAATAATAATAATAATAATAATAATAATAATAATAATAGTTTTGGAGATGGAAAAAGGTGAGCTTTCAATCAACAAAGTTCCACAAGTTACAAAGTTTGCCAATGGAATGCGCCGTTTACCTCGAAAGATGGGACTCAAGATGAAGCTAAGGATAACATAAAAATTGCAGAAAGAGTATGTGCAATGGAGTGAAATAACAATAGATGGAGAAACGATTGCTGAGGTTGAATCCCTCAAATGTTTGGAAACAATGATGTCTAATGCCTTTCCGCTTGAGCTGAAACTTAGTAGAAGGCTATAAAAGGGAAATCTAAGCAATGGGCAGGTTGGATAAGATTCGGAGATAAAGTAGTAGATTGAAATTGCATACGAAAATTAAGACTACACATAAATTGCACGAGTTGTATTTCTAAACGGACATGAATCATGGTAGGACGTGAAGCTAAACCTACAAGAAATCAGAATTTTAAGAATATTAGGAGTCAGACCACAGGAGAGAGAGAGAGAGAGAGAGAGAGAGAGAGAGAGAGAGAGAGAGAGAGAGAGAGCGAGTGTCCCACCATAAGGGAAATGACGGAAGTTCCATATGTAGAGGAGACAATGATGAATAGGAGATAAAGATAATGTGGATATGTACGTGATAATGTCGGATCGGCTGTTCTGGGGACCAGGCGAGTTGGGAGATGTTTGTGGAAGTGAAAGCACAGGAAAAACGTCCGTGGAGGAATCTCTCAGAGAACCTTTGTACCCGGTGCAAGGCGTTGGCGATCTGACGTTACATTCTAATGTATTTTCTAAGAAAAAGTATATTATTACCGATACATTTTTGATGATTTTTTTTCCAAGAGGAATGAAAGGAAACTCATAAAAGTACAATATGAATCGCTAAATACACGATCTCTGAGAAGAAAACTAAGGAAAAAGCCAAAGAAAACAGCCTCGAATAAGCACCTCGCGACTGAACATTCACTGAGTCTCCGGTCAAGAAATTAGAAACGTTAATGATAATAATTTCGCTGCTTTACTATTGTTATTCCTTTCTAATTCCAGAGCACCTATTGCTAATTCTACTCTCCAAGGTAAAAGATTGACAACGTACGAAGTACGTATGCGAAAAGGTAATTGCTGCAAATTACAAACATGGTCTGTAATTACTTGCACAGTCATTGTACGTAGAAACCAAGGAAAAAGTAGCAAAGGATGATCTAGCATTTTCGCCGATTGCTTAAGTGGATTTCTGGTGGGCCATATGTTAGGGGAAAGAAAGTCGCACTTAAAAGAAGTTATATATATATATATATATATATATATATATATATATATATATATATATATACACACAGACTATATATATATGTGTGTGTGTGCGTGGATGCATATATATTCATATGTATATAAACGAATACACATACACGCACACACACACACACACACACACATATATATATATATATATATATGTATATATATATATATATAATATATATATATATTATATAATATTATATAATATATATATTATATATATATATTATTTATTATTTATATATATATATATTATATTAAATTATATATATTATTATTTTATTATATAATATATATTATTATATATATATATTATTATATGATATATATATATACGAAATATCAATGGAAAATCGAAATCCATAAGTAAATCTATGCGATTAGAAACTGTTCTTGCAAAGGCTTTGAATTACAAGAAGCTGTATATAACTGAAAAAGCAAAATCCATGAAGTAATTTTGAAAAGGTAAAGCTACTGTTAATAATGAAAAAAATGAGCTATGGTTTAAGAAAACTTGGCTTTAATACAAAACAGTGAATCTTTTATTCAAATTGACGTCTGATAACCTTTGTTTAATATATGTATTTAACTCTGTTATAGTTAATGAATACAAGAAATTAACGACTGAAGAACAACAATCATTATTTTGTGTTTGTAAAGCGAGAAAGTTTGTGTTAGCCCAGAAAAGTGAAAATAGAAATAAGTGAATAACATTCGTCTCTTCCATCCTGTTTTTCACTTAAACAAGGCGTGACCCGACCATCTAGCTTACTCGTGACACTTGCAAAATTTTCCCCTTAACAAAAAAGTTGTAAACATATATTCCTAACTTTTAACGTAAATTGAAACGTGCTAAAATCTACGGTCTAATAGAGTCTTGTTTCAATAACGAAAATTAAAATAAATACGCTATATTTTACTAGAAATAATTTTTCTGTACTGTTTAACAAGCACATTATTTATGGTTTATTTTCTCATTCTAATAAAAAAATCATAAATATCCCATCCTAACACTCCTGTATCTTTAAACTAAATGCGAAACACCTTTTTCAGACCTTTCTAGGCTCTCCCATAGACCTTTCCTACCCACCTACCAACAGCAAGAACAAAGTAGTTAGTAGGCTTACTCCCCGAGTGAGCGAAAATGAAATGTTTTTAAAATATTCGCGACATTTATAAGAAGGTTGCTTATCCAGACATACAAGAAAAATTTCAGATGAAGTACCTACCTGCATCACAGCTAGCTTAATAGTATGTACACAGTTTCACCGCCATAACAATACATGTCAGTCCAAGGCTATACATTCTTACACATAAAAATCGACATGGACACCATGATTAAGGAACTAGGGTAAAAGGATACATATTTATTACAAAACTTGACAATTCTTTTATTGCTAATTTTTTCGGTATATTGAACGTTTTCAAACATGCCCGTGATATTCAGACTTATCAAAGTATTCTGATTATAATTAAAGGAGAGTAGTAGTTATTCAAAGTTCATTCACAATTAACCGACTTCAGTGAATGAAGTTATCATTGAACTTAAAGCTTATACTATATCTATAAAGCTGTGATTCAAGTCCTACATATATCTTATTGAGAATGGGTTATTTGTAGAAGAATATTCATGTTCTTGTGGGGAATAAACTCTCCAAAGTGCTTTCCAAGTCGTATAGTAATAAGCATCTCATCACAGCAGAGGTGCCATAGACAAAATTTAATACTTAATGCTATTCTAAAATGGTCCATTAACTTAATGATCCATTCTTTCTATAGAACCTTAGCTGTGACGACGTGTATTATTAGTACTATATGACTTGGAAAGCACATTCGTTAACGCACGCAAACGTGAGTCCAAGTCCTCAACTGTGATCATACAAATCTGCCAAACCAAAATCTCAATGAAACACTGTAGATATCCGGAAAACGTTTAATCTTCAAGACGATACGTTCCTTTCACACGTTTCCTTTCCTTTCTTTTTTCACGTTTCAGAATACTTTTCAGCAAATGCACATTTCAGACATAGTTGCTTCAAGATAATAGCCACTTGTCACTGTAACCGCATCCTGCGCCGTGTAAGTGACATTCATATTTGTCTGTGGCATTTGTACGGAAGCCATAAAAGATTCCGGAAAATCTGGTCACTTTCTCCGTTTCATGACCCACTGAATGGTATCACAAGAGAAGGCTCTGGGATACTTTGCATTCATTCCGAGTACAAAATTTCCATCTCAATTTCGGTTTTACTTTCTCAGCGCGCACCTGGCTTGTTGGGTGCACCAATAAACTAAAGCACGATGGAAATTCCTTGCAATGTTAATTGGAGATGAGTCAAGCTTATGTTCCTTCTGGTTATGGAAGATGTAAAAAGCATTCTCCTTTAGGATACGAAGTCATTCTTCACGTTTTCCCTTTCGTTAAAAGACACTGAAGATAGGCAACAGTTTAAAGTTGCCAATGCTCACAAAGCCAGTAATTCTAAATGAAGACTAATTATGGGACAAAGTGATTATGAGTTTAATAATGAAGAAAGGGCCATAATGATACTCCTATTGTACCGTTGGTATAACTTAAGGTTCTCATACAGTCCAACTGATGTCTGATTGCTTAACTGCTTAGAAGAAAAGTACTGATACTGGTCAAGGACAAACTTAACCAGAGAAAAATACGGAGTCGACAGCGCTGAACTTGGCGACTTGACAAATCCCACTATGTATCTTTAAATTTGTGTCTATGCGTCATTTTTTTATGGTCATCTGGTATGATCAAAAGTTGGTTTAAAGTACTGTTATGAACTACGACACATCATCTAACTCATGAGGCGTTCTATTCTATCCTCTCACTGAATTTCTTTGTCGAAACAGCAGGTATACGACTACCGTTGCCAGTCTTCGGAAAACGACCCAGACGCCGACTGCATCTTCGGAGTTGCTGGACAGGACTACCCAACTCTCCACTCTGTTCCCAGCACCAAGTTCACCTGTCAGCCGCTGTTGCCTGGAATTTACGCTGACCCTGATGCTGCTTGTCAGGTAGGACATTTATGCTGTGTTATATATGATACAGTAAGTTCGGGATAACGACTTCATGTTGCCATTCTAATCTGGAATGTGTTCGTTCGCAGGGTCCACCTCAGTAATTCATTGGTCAAACTGCTTGTAAAGACTCATTGGTAATGACCTGTCTTATTTATTTTAACACCTTTGTTTATTTTGAATGTACGAGTATAATCACAAGAACTAATAGGCAGGTTAAATGACTTCAGACTTCCACCTGTAAATTTTCCTGCCCTTATCCTGAGCCTTTTGCGATTTGAAAACAAGGTGCCCATTTCAAACTTTCAGAAATGCTTTAGCTATCGTTCCTTAATGTTGTCTTTCTTATCAAGTGTATGAAGGAATTCCTCTTTCGTAAAACAATAAAGGAAGATGTTGCAATGGATACTTTAGTTATAAGGATGATTCAGATATATTTTAAAAATCCTTTGAAAAAATATAAGAACCTTATGATCGTTCAATAATTCCAGAATCTTAGAATGTCTACTAGAAGGAAATTATTTTCTTTTTTGCGTCTTTGAATTATCCAGGTCCTTGACAGTTACCAAACCTACATTAACTCAGATGTTGCCGTTTCGCAGATTATCAATAGTGCATTTCTTTTCACAATACTCTTCTCTGTCACTGTCCTTATCTCCGTCTGTCTAACACTATGTCCGTACATGAGTCTATGGACTATCCATCAACTTCCTGTCTTCATTACCACCCTTTCCTGTGCCCTCTCCCCTCTCATCTGCCTTTTCATTCATCTTTGATCTTCACTTTCACTGTATCATTCGTCCATGACGCCGCTCTGTCAGAGGTCAAGAGAGGCTGCCTGCCTAGTCAGCGTACGAGAGTTCCCACAGGATTCTCACGACTGACGACGACTTGCCACATACCTTTCCTTGCTGCCATTGTGTCGACGAAAGTTGCCCACTTATACAACTATACCTTCACCCCCTCCTCGCTGGGCACAACGCCTAAATCATCTCTGCATCTTCTGCCCCTTCGTACCTTCCTTTTGTTTCTCTTTTGCTATTTAGGTTGTGCAAACCTGTTCCTCCCACGGTAGTTATTATATACGGAGTGACATGTGAATTCTTCTGACGGCTTTATAGGTTATAAACGCCCTAACTAAGAACTGAATCGATATTTAGGAGAATTTCATTCATTCACGTGACAAAACAAATGAAGCCTTTTGGGCAATTGAGGGTAATAATCTGAAAGGCTTTATTTGCCCCACTATAATAGAAAGCAACTGGAGATTTCTCATTTGTTCGTGCATCTGTAGGTATTTCCGTTTGTAAATTTAGTAATTCTCCTTTTTCAACCACTCAGCTAATGACTTCTTATGTATTTATGCGTATAATTAGCATTCGTGTAGTTCATAGACACAATGAGATTATATTATAGCTGAAGACTAACAAGAATTTCCATGCCAACAGGTGTACCACATGTGCCTGCACGATGGTAAGGTCCACTCCTTCCTATGCCCCAACGGTACAGTGTTCAACCAGGAGTACTTTATCTGTGACCTCTGGTTCAACGTGGATTGCAACCGAGCTGTTTCATTCTATTCGCTGAACGAAAATATTTATAAGGATCCCGAACCCTCGGACTCTCACATTAGCTACGCCTAAAGCGAAAGGCATTACTAGTGTTTCTCTCTCTCTCTCTCTCTCGTAAATCTTTTTTTTCGGATGATCTACACTTGATTTTCGTTCGTCTTTGCTTCTCTCGAGAGTAAATTTAATATATATTTACGACTAAAATTTCTTTGAATATTCCGCTATGTTGCTCTTAAGCTAATGAGAAGCAAGAACAAATCTTTGTCAAATGTTGCTATCTTTTCTTAGGTTTTGTGAAAGATTTTTTAACCATGTACTTTCTTTAAAGAATACTTATATTCTTCTTAGCTTTTGTATACCCATATTACTTATAATTTTACGATACAGAAAGAAGCAGGGCGTCTTTTCCTAATTATTACGACAGCATGTAATGAATGGTAAAATTCATGTCAACACAATTTCACAAACGTGCAAGTGCATATCTGGAAAGGATAATTCCTGAAATGCAGATATATCTCGCTTTCAACGTCGTCTCCCGTTCCTGAAACAGTAAGTGATACTTTCGTGCAGTACAACATCGATAGCAAGTATATATATATATATATATATATATATATATATATATATATATATATAGATATATATATATATATATATATATGAGCTCGTCTGCAGGACGTCCTTTCAAAACTGGCTTAGCGACGTTGACCGAAAAACGATTGAGCTTTCTCAGTGATTTGTCATTTCATTTTCTCTCTTGAAATCGGTAGGTGGGTACTTTCTGAATTCAAACCTGTTGTTTTGATCTCACGAGTGTTTATTGGCTTTAAGTAACTCAATAAGAGACGCCGTTGTTTACGTGTACCCGTTACACTTTAACAGCAAATTTCATAACTTTGGTGTTTGGCTTTGATCAAATCTGCAACTTAGTCGTTATGTGTTGGTTTGGCTTTTATCAAATCTGCAACTTAGTCGTTATATGTTGTTTTCTTTATTTCATTCCTCCATAAAATGCCACTGCAATTTTTCCTTTAGTACAACCATATAAGGAAATATTTACGTATGTCTTTCATAGTATTTAACCATTTAGAAATTTCTTTGAATTATTTTTTAAGTTAAAAGGCTTGTCTCAAGCTCCATTTGCATATTTATTTCTCCTTATAAATAGATTTTTTTTATCAGTTATCAATGGTACTCGCTCTGTGTGCCCTGTCAATCCTATCTTGAAGATTTATTTATAATTAAGATTTGTTTTGTGCACAAAGTTTTGTCATCCGAGTCAGTAAGAAAATGTGGCTTGTTGGCAGATTATTTTAGCGCTGTTCCCTTCCATACTAGAATAATACATATCCTCTTGATTCTTCTTAGCGATACTTGAACGTGGTATCACACACGAAGCAATTCTCTCTATTAGCTCATTTAATTCACTCATCTGTGCAATTATATCTTATGCTTGCAACTTCTAAGAAAACAAACTTCCTTCAGAGGGAAGGAAGCCTCCTGCGAATTGCTTTGAGGTTCTCTCCTTTGCTGATCAGAACTTTTCTTCCTCCTAAAAGCTACTATTCAGCAAACAATAACTCTTCCAGTATGATTAATACTCAAATAATTTTAATAGCCCGGATAACCTTTTTTGGGAAAAATCATCTTTCTATGGCTCTTGACGTGGTGTTTATCTCACAGTTTCTTATATTCTTATCATCATCTTATGTTTTGTTTTTGTCCCTGTATTAACACATTGTGTTTAATCTCTAAAACTTCTTAAAAGCCTCAGCACTTTCTCAAAACTTCCTCTTACCATATACGATCTCTTCCATTTCTCCCGAGAACAAAACCGGGAGACTTAAAACGATCAACAACTTGTGTATTATTAATATTGTGTTGTTTAAAAAATACTCATGCTTTCATGCCTATTGTTTTATTTTTCAGCATTTTGCCTTTTCAGCCGTGCAATAAACGTGATATCTTTTTCTTGAATCAGTTCATGTTGCAGAAATGAAATGCTGTACTCTGGACTGTGATGTAGTTTTAGGACATAGATTATATTTTTGTAGGCGTAGTTCTCGTTCGTCCTCTCCCTCCCCCTCCTCCTCATCCTCCGTATATTACTTGTGCGCTGTTTATCATTGCCTTGAATCGTCTGGCTTCTTCTCTGAGGAGAAAACACAGCCGGATGGATGTAGGTAGCACATGTCTTGTGATTTAGGGCTATATTTTGGGAGCGTAAATTTTAGTCTTTTTGAAAGGTAGATAAACTCATATTGAGCGAAATTCGTGAAATGTATGTGATACCGAGTCAGCATAAATTATTTATGAAACTTCATTATGAATATATTTTCTTTAAGTTATAAAGAGTACTCATTCAACGGTTAAGAAATTCCCGCCAATAATGGATGGCGGAAACAGAGGCGATTGACGACGATCATTTGGCATCCTCTACGAAAACTGTAAATCCTTTCATTATTAACTTGCCATGACAAATGGCGCTGGCCAATGAAATGTCTTCCTCTTTAAAGGAGTAAAATTCCACTAGCCTTAGTTTTCATCTACCTATGATCTTCCTTTTACCATTTAGTCTGATAATGTTTTCTATAATGTAACTCGCATTTAGGCCGTGGAGTCTAGTGTCACAACGGTGGCCCAGTTACCAGCTATTTACGACTTGTATAAACGTCAATTTTTAATGCTTAAAACTTTAAGTCATAGGTAATAAATAAAGTTGTAGGTCTATTTATACAGCAGAATAGTTTTTTATATAGATAATTTTTAACGACTTTAGTCTTAGACTTTAGCTTAAAAGTGAATTTAATTTAGGATAAAACCTTCACAGAATTTCCCATTTTGTCCACATGACACTATGCAAAAAAAGATGTATTTGTTTATAAGACTATTTCAAATTATTTATTTTTTCCTGGTGTTGTATGTATGTATATATGTGTAATTCTATGTAATAAAACTAACTGGGAATATCTGTTCTCTTTTTGCCCCCGAATAAAGAATCTAGAATACTCTCAGCGCCTACTTTGCGGATACTTCGCAGTACCCTATGATGAAAATAAAATGTTTCCTTAAGGTTATCAACAGTAAACTGGAGATAGCTCTGGCGACTGCTTCCTGTATCTCTTAAACCATGACACATAGCTAACATACCCCCGTGGTTCATGAGATTAACTGAGGACACAGAATACAATAATTATGCAGCTAAAAAGAAATTTATGTTTTGAGGGGCTTTTATGTCAGAAAAAAATAATGAAAAAAACGATATAAAACAAACAGTTAGCCATGAAGTGGGTAATTACGGTGATGTAACACTTTATCTTGATGGCTTTGAACAGCAATTCATAAGATAAAAATGATTACAGGTTTTGAAATAATGGAAGTAAGAAAGAGCTAAATATATTTTCTCTTCTATGTTATTTTCTCAAAACACCGATATTCATAGGACATTAACTTATAAATACCATTAATTTCTATATAGAATTATGGTGTGAAGTTCTGTGTAAAGACGCTAATTTCGATATCTACCGACTGGAGAAGCAATACAAAGTCAAGAGTAAAAGAGGATTTTACATTTTAGCCTGCTTAAATTAATACGAACATTGTACCCAGATCATTCTTCTTCTCGACAGAGAGAGACCTTACCTTACAGACCTTACATCTTGTTCGGGTTGCCCCAGGTCCCTCAGTGTGAGGCACCTCTAATGTCTACCAGAGAGTTGCTAGTACATCTTCCGGTATATTTTGCATCTTCCAATCTTGGATGGTCTGGGATGCAGTTTAGATATTTGTCGAGCTTATTCTTAAACACATCTACGCTCACTCCTGATATATTCCTCAGATGAGCTGGCAACGCATTGAATAGACGCTGCATTATCGATGCTGGTGCGTAGTGGATTAATGTCCTGTGTGCTTTCCTTATTTTTCCTGGTATAGTTTTGGGCACTATTAATCTACCTCTGCTTGCTCTTTCTGATATTTTTAGTTCCATGATATTTTCTGCTATTCCTTCTATCTGTTTCCATGCCTGAATTATCATGTAGCGTTCTCTTCTCCTTTCTAGACTATATAATTTTAAGAATTGTAGTCTTTCCCAGTAGTCTAGGTCCTTAACTTCTTCTATTCTAGCTGTAAAGGACCTTTGTACACTCTCTATTTGTGCAATATCCTTTTGATAGTGTGGGTACCATATCATATTGCAATATTCAAGTGGACTACGAACATATGTTTTATAAAGCATAATCATGTGTTCAGCTTTTCTTGTTTTGAAGTGCCGTAACAACATTCCCATTTTTGCTTTACATTTTGCCAACAGAGTTGCTATTTGATCATTGCATAACATGTTCCTATTCATCATCACACCAAGGTCTTTAACTGCTTCCTTATTTGTGATGGTCTCATTATTAGGTCCCTTATATGCATATAGCTTTCTTTCTCTGTCTCCATAATTTATTGATTCAAATTTATCAGAGTTAAATACCATCCTATTTACCTCTGCCCAATCATATACTTTGTTAAGGTCTCTTTGTAGAGCGTTCCTATCTTCATCACAAGTAATTTCTCTACTTATTCTTGTGTCATCTGCGAAACTACTCACTACCGAATCCTTAACATTATTGTCTATGTCTTCAATCATAATAACAAACAGTATTGCAGCTAACACCGTACCTTGCGGCACACCGGATATTACCTTGGCTTCATCCGATTTCTCGTCGTTTGCAATAACTATCTGTTTTCTGTTGTGTAAAAATTCTTTTAACCATCTTCCTACTTTATCCACGATATTGTGTTTTCTAATTTTCTTCGCCAATATATTATGGTCTACTTTATCAAAAGCTTTTGCAAAGTCTAAATAAACCACATCTGTTTCATTTCCGCTTTTCATATTTTTGAATATGTTTTCACGGTGGACTAACAGTTGGGTTTGTGTACTTTTTCCGGGTACGAAACCATGTTGTCCTTTATATAACAAATTATTTTTTATTAAATGTTTCATAATATTTTTCTTTATTACCCTTTCATACACTTTCATAATATGTGATGTTAGACTCACAGGCTATAATACTTGCCTCTAGTCTTGATCCACTTTTGAAAGTAGGGGTAATATATGCTAATTTGTGCTCATCATATATCTTGCCTGTATCTACACTTTGTCTTAATAATATTGCAAGTGGCTTTGCGATAGAATGAACTACTTTCTTTAACAAAATAGCAGGAATTCCATCAGGCCCTGCAGCAGCTCCATTTTTAATTTCATTAATAGCCTGCACAATATCAGCTTCATTAATATCTATGTCAGCTAAATATTCACTATTTTCATCCCTTACTTCTATATCATTATCTTCATTATCTATTCTAGGGGTGAATTCTCTCTTATATCGTTCTGCCAGTATGTTGCAAATTTCCTTTTTTTCATTCGTTAATCTCCCTTCAATTCTCAGAGGGCCTATTTCTATTCTTCTTTTATTCATCTTCTTCGCATATGAGTATAATAGTTTGGGGTTTTGCTTGATATTTAATAGGGTTTTTTCTTCCAAGTCCCGTTTTTCATTTTCTTTTGATTGTATAATCTTTTGTTCTGCATTTTCTATCTTACTTTTTAGTTCTATAACTTTCCATGCATTTTTTTCTTTTGCAAGACCTTTTTTCCACTTTCTGATTTTCTGGAACAAGATCCTTCTGTCTCTTGGTATGCATGAATGATGTTTACTTTTCTTCTTCGGTATATATTTTTCCACTATTATCTCCAATATTTTATATAATATCTCCGTATTTACCCTTATGTCATCACTTACGAAAATGTTATCCCAATCTTTGTTTAATTCTTCATTAATTTCTGACCATTTTATATTTTTACTGTAGAAGTTGTATTTTCCATATCCTTCCCACTTTTTCATTTCTTGCTTATCTCTATTTTCACTTGCTTTGGAATGAACTGTTAATTCTATGACATTATGGTCTGAAATACTCGCATTATAAACTATTATTTCTTTAACATAATTCATCTTGTTCACAAATACTAGGTCTAAAGTATTTTCCTTTCTTGTTGGCAGGTGATTTATTTGTTGAATGTTGTATTCTAGTAGCATATCTAATAGCTTTTCAAATTGCCTCTTATCTTCTGCACTACTATTACTCTCTTTTTTATATGTATAAGTACAACCACAATCTCCTATTCGTTCTTTCCATTCTACGAAAGGAAAGTTGAAGTCACCAGATAGGAGAATAGTCCAGTCCTTGTGATTTCTACATATATCATCCAATTTTTCAATTATTAAGTCAAACTCTTTAGTATTAGGAGTCTATATATTACTATGTTCATCAATTTTTCAGATTCAAATTCTACCGCTATTAGTTCACATTCTGAGTTACTATATTTCTCATATATTTTTTTCCTTGTTTTTTGTCTTTCCCATATATTGCGGTTCCCCTTGATTCCTATTTTTTCTATCTGATCTATAAGTTTGGAACCCTTTTATTTGATCATCATTCCCAGTCTCTTGGGAATACCAGGTTTCACTTATATTCATTATATCTATTTTCTTTTCATTTTGGGTTAGTTCTTCTAAGAAGTACTCTATTTTTCTTTTTGAGTTACTCGTAACTAAACCCTGCGCATTCATCACTATGATGGTTTGCGTGTTTTCTCCTTCATTTAATACTGATAGTAATAAGGATTTTCCCATGTCTCTTTCTGTTCTGGTATGTTGTTCTTTTTTTCATTTCCAGAAATTCTGACATTAAAAAATCCAACTTTTCCATAATATTTGATCTTCCTTCATCATAATTATTAATTTTGTGTCTGAATCTGCAATTTTCTCCGTTTCTGCAATATCCTCTTGCATAATAAATACAGTTATTATCTCTTGAGTAGAATTTCGGAGCTGATGCTTTGAAATTTTTTGCTGACACCTCTGCATATCTCATTGGTGGTTTGCTTTTCTCTTTTACCTGATATTCTTGATTTCTCTCTTTATTTGTTTCTTTCTTATTTTGGATTTTATTACTTGGTTGGTTATTTATTTGATTATGATTCATGGCTACAGGGTGCATATATTTGCATTTTTTGTCGAACTTACATCCTTTTCCTTCTTTTAGGTTTTTACATATTTTTGGATGCAGATCTCTGCAATCATCCCCATATCCATCTAAGTATGCACATTTACCATATATTTCATAGTTTTGACATATCTTAGGATGTTTGTAGTAACATCTTTCTCCAAATCTGCAATTCCCTCTTTTCAAAAGGTTGCAGATTTTGTCTTTCTTGTCTATTTTTTTCCTCTTTCCGTCATTGTATAGATCTGGGTAGAGCCTCTTCGGGATTTGCTTTTCTGTTGTCATATCGTAATTTATTTCTTCGTAGGTATGCTGCTTTATTGCCTCATATGTAGTATCAATGAGTATCTCTGCATCCCTACTTTTGTATCTTGTTCTTTGTTTTCCTTATTTTTTTCTGTCATTTCATTTTTGTTTACTTTTCTTCCGTTTTCCTCTTCTTCTCTTCTTCTTCTTCTTCTCTTCCTCTTCTTCTTCATCCTCAACTATTTGTACATTCAATCTTGATTTAATAACATTGTCTATCCATGATAGACATGTTGAACAAAAAATTCTTGTATCTTTTCTCAAATCTTGTATTACCTCAGCACACTGTGGATGGGTCGGAATGTTTGCATGCAGCACATTTTCTGATTAGGTTTTGTGGATTGACTATGCTATACCAAACCTTACACAGTTTGCATGCTTTTGGCATTCTTTTTCCTAATGCATCAATTAGTATATTCACAAGATTCACCTTATTCATTTTCTTTGTCGGAATATGTTGGTTTATGTATATTTTCTTTATGAGTCTCTTGACCACTTGGATTTTATTTGGAACTTCTTCAATTATTTTCAAGATGTTTTCATTAGAGAGAGAGAGAGAGAGAGAGAGAGAGAGAGAGAGAGAGAGAGAGAGAGAGATAGAGAGAGAGAGAGACGAGAGAGAGAGAGAGATGAGAGAGAGAGAGAGAGAGAACAAAAGAGGGTGGAGAATAATCAGTGACATTAACTATCAGGAGAACAATATGATGGGGGCGCACTAGAATAGATGGATGACTGGCAAAAGCCACAAGGAGACCGAAGATGCTTCATCGGTGATCATTACAGTGTTGCGCGTTGACTTTGAGAGAAATGAAAAATAATAAAAATCAATTACTACAGTTATGAATATTGCAAATGTTTTTAAATTGTTCATCTATTGAGCCATTCTACCCATCGAACGATTACACAATACAAAAACAAAGGAATAAAACGAGTTCAAAGACAGGTAAACGCAATTAACGGCCCTTACCCCTGTCTACCGTGTCCCCATATGGCCATCCGGCGGGGGGGGGGGTCCCTCTTGTACAATTCTTTCCTAACGTCTTACTCCTACGAAGAATACACCGCGAACCCACGACTCGGCCCCGCTACTTTCACCTCACTTCACACATACATACTTAAATATGACGTGACGCTCAGACAAGCGAAGTTTCGCAACTTACAAACGCGGCTTATAATGAATGAAAGTAGCCATTGGCGTGGGAACGTATACACCAGAGCTGCGATTGTAAGAATGCTCCCGTCACTTAAAGCGAGGCATTTGCAGCAATTATTGATTGTGCACACGCTTCTGTAGATGAATGAAAGTAGAGAAAGATGCATTCTTTCAGGAATTTTAGAGTTTAAAGGCAGAAACTGAAGTGATTCGCATCCACTGGTTTTTACCTTCATCTACGGATTGATTTTGACATGCAAATGTAAAAATCAACGTGCACATGCAAGTGACATTCAAAGTTAAAAGTAGTATGATATCCAGATTTTTTTTTTTTTATTATTTCACATTTATCTAGTGGCTAACGGAGATTTCGATGATAAAAACCGTAAATAATGAAGCCAGTTAATGGAGGAATGTATTAGGAAACTGAAATGACGCGATGCCAAATGTCAAGTGTCAATCATTTATGGGTTAGCATTGAAGCTTCACGGAGCTATATTTTCTATTTATGGAATATAGATATATCGGCATTTTGGTGGTTATGAAACATGCAACAAATTGTAATGTGAATAGGAGCCATTTAAGTTCGATGAGTCCCTAGGCACGTAGAAAGAATAATTCCCTACCATTATGTGGAATTATCTGCCTCCCTCTCTGTATTTCCTGAATAATAATGATAACAGAGGTACATTATAACAGTCATAACCTTTCTGTCTGTTCACCAATTATAAAAAAAAGAAAAACTCACAACGTAGCTACTCGGTGGGTGATAAAGGAAAGCTATTGTTCTATGATATGCCTCCTGCACTTTTTACTGAAAGTAAGATAATTCATGTTTTTCGCAAACTAGTGGTTAAAACAAAATGTCACCGGAAATGAAAATTTTACATCCGTGTAGCCTACAAAGGGTAATTTCACCAGACGAAATCAAAGAACTATATATATATATATATATATATATATATATATATATATATATATATATATATATATATATATATAGTATGTATATATTCTATTGCCCTTATTTTTCGTGGTCTCTAAAGGTACGCATATTCTAATTTTTTCCCCGTTACGCGCAGTGAAACGCGTACCAAAAATATGACTGATCTGTATTATAACAAACCTTATGAAACAGGGAGAGTCCTAGTATTGCCAAGCCTTCAAATGATTCATGAAAAGGCAGGTATTGTGTAATCCACCAGTGGCTTTATTGCACACCACACCGGTTAGGATTCTATGACATAGAATAAACACTGCAAGAGCGTCTATACGCTTTCTATGAGAAATGATGGCTAAGCATAATCATTCCATTGCAAGGTAAGAAAACTTATTGCTTATAAATAGACTACTCTTGCCGCTGTAAACGTTTGTTCTATGTCGCAAGTATTCATGAAGACTTCGCATTTTCCCGATGCGTGACAGAGTACCAGGACTTTTCCCTGAAAGAAGCGGGACGCCCTATACCTCAGGAGGTAACCATAGAATTTTCTTGAATATAATCTCATAATGCTTCCCACACCCAAATTACTTAACCTTACCCAACCTAACATAAACCTAGGGGCATGGAAAAAAAAACGGGGCTGTTGCAATACTAGCATACATCTCAGGAATTTGCCGCCGGGAGACCTTTGAACTCGCTAGGCCCCTAAAGCCCACCGTGGTTGCGTCTAGACCGTGAGTGTATTAAACCTCCAACATGGGTTTGCTATTTACGATGAAGTGCAGATTAAACCCTGAATTAACTAGAAGACTGGTGTTGGTCAACATCGTTCAGCAGGTAGCTGGACTTTAAAGACTGAGCAATGAAAAGGGAATTTTTGTAAGTAAAAGCTCAAGCAGAGCTGAATCTTTTCCACAGACGAACAAACGGTGTACAAAATAGTCAACAACAAATAATGCAGCCTACATGCATTGTTAATTATTTGGGATAATTTATCTCTATGAAAACGTTAACAGAATTATATTAACCACTGATAAAATACAACGGAAAATAATCTCTTTTCGTAGTCATAAAATAGGTTTACGATTTCTTATGTAGTTGATACATAAAATAGATATTTAAAATATTCTAAATATATAAACAAAATTCGATAAAGCTGAATGACCAATGTCTTCGTGCTCCTGATTTTTTTTTCAGAAGTCTATAGTACAATGCTTTGAACTGCTGATAATGAAAAAAATCATTTTCTCAAACGTCAAAGCGATCAGTACTTCTACATATAGCACAGAACTGCATTTAGAACTCAAAGATGGTTTATTACGTATTTATTACTTCTTGAATTTGGTCCTCCCATTGCCTGTAAAAAATGTGTACGTTATCAACAAAGCACGCGACGCGAGAGACTTATAGAATATTTGTAAAGATAATCGTAGGAAGAGAAATCTAAAGTAAGTAGCTTTCACTAACACGTATGTACAATATACTCGTAAATATAAGATTCACAGCCTGCTCACCAGTAGGTAGGATTTGCGCAATAATTCTAAGGTTTAAGTATGGTAACATTCACATTATTACGCACGCAGACAGGCAGTGTATGTGTGTGTGTATAAATATATATTATATAGAATATATATAAAATATATATATATATATATATATATATATATATATATATTAAATACACATAGTATAGTATATATATCACTATTACCTGAAAAAGGGTGGCTTCAGGGTGCATTAGCCGTACAGTTCTCAGTAAGATTTTAAGAAGAGTGCTGGCTTCCCACCCCCCCCCTTGCCACACACCCCCCCCCCCACCCCCCCCCCCCCGCGTCTGTCCATACCCTGGATGGGACCCACCGCATTCGAATAACTGTAAGCAAATAATTTACGGCCAAAATCAACATTGGGACAAAAAGAGAGAGAGAGAGAGAGAGAGGGATACAGATCTATTGGCAGAGATGACACCAACTGTCGTTTAAGTTCTTCAAGGAACTCAATAAAACTAAGAGACCTCATAGAAAGCTCTACTGCGCAATGACAGAAAACCATATGGACGTCCTTATGCAGACATTCTGAAAAGATTTAGTTTTATTATTATTATTATTCAGTATGTGAAACATATTCATATGGAACAAGCCCACAGGGCCACTGACTTCTTTGTTTGTCTAGTGTTTTTTAGTTACATGGAACCAGTGTTTATTCAGCAACGGGACCAACGGCTTTACGTGACTTCCGAACCCCGTCGAGAGTGAACTTCTATCACCAGAAATACACATCTCTCACACCTTAACTGAATGCCCGATAATCGAACTCGCGGCCACCGAGGTGGCAGACAAGACCATACCGATCACGCCACTGAGGCGCTGGGCATACTTGAAATTCAAGCTTCCAAAGAACATGGTGTTCGTTAGGAAGAAGTAAGTAAGTGGAAGTAAAGTGAAATACAGAATGAAGAGATCCCACTTATTAAAAAAAAAGAGAAGAAAATACAGTCTGCCTCTAAGGGCAAGAGTTTGTGTATAGCAGTTATGAAGACTGTGTCAATGTTACTGTCGAAACAGTCCTCACTTGACGACTGACTTGGTATACAGGATGACCGTATCTGAACTTGACGACTGACTTGGTATACAGGATGACTGCTATCTGGAACCTGACGACTGACTTGGTATACAGGAGACTGGTATCTGAAACTTGACGAATTGACGTGGTATACAGGATGACTGGTATTGAAGCTTGGATGGAAACTGGAAGGTATCGGATGACTTGTATCTGAAACTTGGAACGTGGGACTTTGTATTAAGGATGACTGGTATCTGACTTGCGACTGACTTGGTATACAGGATGACCGTATCTGAAACTTGACGACTGACTTGGTAATAACAGGAAATGTACTGTAATTTCTGAACTTGACGACTGACTTGGTATACAGGATGACCGTATCTGAACTTGATGACTGACTTGGTATACAGGATGACTGTATCTGAACTTGACGACTGACTTGGTATACAGGATGACTGTATCTGAACTTGACGACTGACTTAGTATACAGGATGACTGTATCTGAGCCACTCAACCTACAGATAGAGTGTCATTTTCTTGACCTTGAAAGACACTGATAAGTTTACTAAAATTCTCTGCCAAGCTGAAAGTCCGACTACTTTGAGAGATACATTTCAAACAGCCCTTGCAATGATGTGATGGGTACTTAACCAAATAAGGTAGTTTTGTCATAAAAGAGTGAGTCGAGGTCTCTTTAATATCTGAAGTGACAAACGCTTCTGGGTAAAGTGTAAGATAAAAAATGTGCTCCCGTTTCAGGGCAAAAATCGAAATTAAGCAATTTCTTTCATTGTCACGGGCAGTTTAAGGGAAGGCATTATGTTCCGTAATTGCAATATATTGCAATTGTGCTTTCGTATTCGCGATTCCCTGCACCTAGTTTAAAGAATAAAGTCCAGTAGGCGCTGATGTATGGCCCAAGACTCCTGAAAATGAGTAAAGGCATCATTTCTAATTTGTTTAGTTTCAGAATGTGATTATTTTCAGCTTGGGATTTTTCATGGGGACACCCAGGTCTACAGTGAATCGCAAAGTGTGGATCTTTTCTGATGAACAGGCCTAAAGGAAGGAACCAATTAGACTAAATAGATTTTTTTTTATTAATAGTGTCCATAAGTGTTATAGAAACTCTTGACCTTAAAGGTTGGTTGGAGTAATTTCCTCTTACGAATACTGCACAAGAATATTAACCTTTTCAGAAAGTCGCGTGATTTTTCTGTCACAGTGCGGAGCCTTTTTGAAGAAGGTAACTACAACTAGTATCGGATCTGTCATCGAAATCTTTAATTTTTAAACATTCCGTCTCGGCTTGATTCCATCGTATTCAATTGTACATAAACAGACTTTAATTTGAATTTCCACATATATAGGTAAGACGCGCGATTGTAAAAAAAAACAAATGGCAAAAACAACTTTGATAATAAATTAGTCGTTTTAATTTACTGCACATAGTATTTGGGACGCATTTTCCCGAGATGTAACCCAAGTACCAGGACCTTTCCCTGAGAAAAAGTGGGACGCCATTATCTGAAAAACTAACCATAGAATTTTCTTGAAAATATTCTCATCAATGTTTCCCCACAAACAAATTACTTACACATTGCTTCCCTAACGTAAAGCAACCTAACCTTGGGGCGTGGCAAAAAACCGCGGCTGGTGCAGTACTAGCATACATCTCAGGAATTTGCATCCGGGGCTATGATGATATAAAAACTAAGTACCAGTAAGAAAATTAATACAGGCGAACGTATACTAACAACCGGAGAAGGAGGCGCAGCTTCACCTGAAACTGAACTGCTATTCCTTTCAGGAGTTTTTCTGCAGTATGACGATTTCACCTCGAACAGGGTAACAATAATGAATTACGATAAATGGTGAGGAAGAGCTCAACCTAACTGAAAATCTTAGCCGCTTTCCAATGAGGACAATCTATAAAAAAAAGTAGGGTGCGTTGTTGCTTGCTACAATTTTCATATGAAATTGTACTGAATTTCGTCTATATCAATAATTAAAAGTGAGTTGGCACTTAGTCCCAAATGACGATGCTTTAAGACAATAGGATTACCATTATTTCACTCTCTCATTCTCTTCCCCTTCCCTACTCTCTTTGCATTCATTTGTTTTCTCTCTCGGCTATTTCATAAAGATATTTGTTTGCTATTCGCTCTCGGGTCCTTCCTCCAGCATTTTTCTCGCACCTTCTGCCTACGAGCGAGCACATCCCACAGTGTTGCCATGACCTCGTGTCTATGCATGTCAATTTTTCAGTGACAGATGCGTTGAAGCAGGGAATAGTTTTATCTTTCCGCTGACTTTATGATCTTAAGTATTTTACTATGCGTTCTTATATCTCTGTTAGTTAGGCACATAGCTTTCTCGAGACAGATTATGATGACAGAAGAGAAGACAGGTTTAGTTAATAATCCAAAACCCTTTACTCTTAGCCAAACCTTTTGAGAAATATATATGATAAATATAAGCCTATTTTCTTCGTATATGCGACCTAACACAGAGGTTCAGAAACTAGAACGGCGTTCAACGTTAAAAACTAGAATGACAATATTGAATGAACCGATGTTTGCGTTCCTTTGTCCGATAAAAAGCTAATATATGAAATGAAGCTAAACGAAATCAAACTAACCATCTAACTTGCATACCTCATACGAGATCTTTAAATGATCCATCACTTCAATTTTCAGAAAGTCAAAGTGACAATTTTCTTGGGCGGTAGTCAAGGTAAATTTCATTTTCAGTTCAGTTGAGAAGTCGCTGACTTTTAGAATCGATATCTGAAAGAAAAATGAATTCATGCTGGCGTTTCCCACAGATACAAAGAATGATTCAACCTTTCGGATCATGAAAACATCAACCCTTTAGGAGATAGTCCTACGAATTTGTCGAAATGAGTCTTCTTGGTTTTTAAGGTCTAGAGGTCCATACCAAGCCTGTAATGCAATACAATTTGGGGCGAAAGGCAATTGCTGGGACCTACGAGGTCATTCAGCGCTGAAAGGAAAATTAAGAGCAAAAGGTTACAAAGATGCAACAAGAGGAAAACCTCGCAGTTGCAATATGAAACAACTGTAAGAAGAGGATGGAAAGTAAGATGGAAGAAACAATATGAATAGAGGTGCAGTAAAAGGACTGGAAAGGGATTGCAACTAGGGATCGAAGTGTTGCTGCAATGAACCTTAAGTAACGCCTACAGTGCACCGCACCAGGTGCACTAACGGCACTAACCCTTTACGGAACTGCTCATGCCTGCTACTCAGTTTCAAAACTTGGCCACACCTAAAGAGAACCAGCCCTGCGTTTTTAGACAATGATCTAGCAATATCGGTTCGCATGAATCTTATTGTCTGCCTTCTTTGCCACAGCGACGCAATTCCAAGTTTGAGGTGTATCAGGAGCAAGAATATTTGAAAATACAAAAGGATTATCAATCTCTCTGGGTTTAGAACTTTACCGGTATTACTTAGTACGCACTGAAAGATAACGCAAGACAAGACGAGACACTAACTTACGCAGAAGAAGCGATACTAAACTGGATCTGCATGAAAAATATGTATGTATATGTGCCTGGAGATTTATATATGTATAAAGACATACATGTGTCTCTATATATTATACACACATACACATATAATGTATATACATATATGTGAGATGCCTTTGGCACATAAGCCTTCTGAATTACCACTGGACCTCGCCCCACTTCCCCCAAGGGGGAAAGGCACTTAGTTACAATACATCAAACTTGATCACTTGTACAATTGTATTGTAAATTATTACAGGGGTCATTTCATGGCTACTGGACGATGGGGACAGATTAGTCCTTGAAAATTTGTAACTTCTGTGAATAAAATCTGCTTATATATATATATATATATATATATATATATATATATATATATATATATTATATATATATATATATATGTGTGTGTGTGTGTGTGTGTGTGTGTGTGTGTGTGTGTATACATATAAATATATATATATATATAGTTGAGAGAGAGAGAGAGAGAGTTTTCTCAGTGCCAGTACGTATTTATTAGTCTAACAAACTGAAAAATAAAAATAAGAACGAAGACTCACTGATATAAAAGATGAAAATACTAGAAAGAAAAGGGAACTACATATGACTGCAACAGTTACTGGGTGACCTTAGTCTTCCAAGTACAAGGACGATGACCTTAGGGCGTGGTAATGTACACCAAGCGGATGGCATCATGGTCCAAGATAGTTCTGGGGCTCGAATCAGATGTCATTTTTTTTTTTTTTTTTTTTACCACGCCTACCACAAAGGGTTGGGATGGACAAGAATATGCTGGAGATTTCAAGGTTTCCTGTGAACAAGGGTATCAGGCTACAGCTTGGTATGGTAATCCATTATGAAATAATGAGTTTGAATTTGCCTCCCAAGAGGCTGATGTATTGGGCACCTCTTACCTCGCGAGAGGATTAGCTGGATCATTTTCTGTTCTTTGCTAGAATATATATAATCTATACAGATAAATTGCTCATAATTGTTATTTATATTTCTTTAAATAAATTGCTTTAAGAAGTTGCGGACCAGACTAGTAAACATTCTGCCAGTAAAAAAAAAAAGGAAATATGAAGAAAGCTTTATATCATTCCAAAGAACAGAATATTAAAGCCTATGATTAATAAGTGATTATGAAACTACCAGCGTGGTGCCTTTCAAAATAATCAGTTCCGTGCTTAGCATTAAAAATTTTTTTTTTCTTGAGTCCCCTATGTAATGCAGATTATACCAAAATCATTTAAGTACCACTTCATGAAGGCAAAAGAATTTCTAACATATCAAAAATAAATACTAGTATGCTCCACCTGCAGAACCGACGTTGTCACTGATTTCGAATGCAAGGCAGTAACTGACAACACAAACCAAGTTTTCGCGATTGCATGGACCATAAAATCGCTAACAATAAACTTTATCCCTGAGAGAGAGAGAGAGAGAGAGAGAGAGAGAGTTTGTTGGTTTGTATGGTTTTTTTACGTTGCGTGGAACCAGCGGTTATTCAGCAACGGGACCAACGGCTTTAAGTGACTTCCAAACCACGTCGAGAGTGAACTCTATCACCAGAAATACACATCTCTAACACCTCAATGGAATGCCGAGAATCGAACTCGCGGCCACCGAGGTGGTAGGCCAAGACCAAACCGATCACGCCACTGAGGCGCTTAGAGAGAGAGAGAGAGAGAGAGAGAGAGAGAGAGAGAGAGAGAGAGAGAGAGAGAGAGAGAGAGAGAGAGAGTGTATCAATAAAGGTACAAAGCACGAATATAAATCATAATGTTTATATTTCATTTGAAAGAGAAAGGCTTTTCGTAAGAGCTGACATTGAATGCCATTGAAGATTAAATTCAAAACGCAATATAGCATCAACGTACGTTTCATTCTAAAGGGAGAATATAGTACCGGTGTTAAGGGCCGATTGGTTCCGACTTTATATTGATTTTTAATATTGTTTTTTTTTCTCTCTCTCTTTTTCTCCTCTCCAACCCCTACCTCTGTTTTTTTTTATGCTCGTATAATTTTTCATCTTTTAAGAGGCAAATCTACTACTTTATTTTTGGCCTAACCTCACCTTTTATCCCACTCCTCTTTTTCTAACACCTAGGGTAGTAAAAATGGATACTAGATATACTGTTTTTTTTTAATTGAAAAAAAAATCATTGGAATAATCCTATCAATTTTTATATACAACTATGCGAGCAGCAAAATATAAATTCAAGTTACTGAATTTTCTTGGTATTCCTGTATTACTTATGGGCCTACGCGCTCCTCGCCAAAGGTGAAGGAAAATAATATAATTTCGAAGCTCTACCATCGTTTGAAATGATCACCATCGAAGGATAATGTATCTAAAATAGTTTTAAGTCCTAAAACATTAATTGATCCATCAGGTAGCTGAGGTACCAAAACAGTGGCGTTCTCTTCTAATGATGTGGAAAAAAATGTCTGCAACCTGAGCATAGTTCGCTAAAGTCACTTTCTCATGTTTATCAAAAGAATATAAAATGAGAATGTTATGGATACCGCTTACAGCAACATCTACAAAAGTCTTCCGATTCGAAATTACTTCGGTAAAGCTGTACAGAGTCTGTCATCCATCGAGTTTCGGAGGATGTGGAAGACGGTGGGGGAGCGGTGGGGCGTGTTGTCTGATAAGTGCAAATGTAACTCCTATCATGGTCAAGTGTCTTCAATTGTCATCTAAGTGGTAGACAAGTGAATCGACTTAAACTGTTTGAAATGAGTGCTGATAATATTTCCCATGTTGAAGGAGTGAATAAGGAAAGATAGAAAAACTTGGTTAATCCTATTCATAGGCCTAGTCAAAATGAGACCGCTCCAACATGGAAAGCAGTCCAGTCAGGTAAAAGAAATAAAAAGATCAAATATAAAAGAAATTATATAGAGAAACAAAATCATTATACGACGAAGTAGATGAAAGTCAAAACTGATTTCCGAAAAGTTTGGTCTGGCACTGAAACTATGGTCATTCAGAACCTGAAAGTCTAAACTATCAAAAGAAACTCGAACAACAGTAAATAAAAAAAAGTACTCAGTGATGAAAGGCTCAAATATATCTGCTCAACACAACAGCATTGTCACCTCTTTGAATTTCTGAGAATATAAACAAATAAAACATGCTTTTATTAAAATGCACTGAAAAGTAAAAAATAATTTTTCGAGACACCAATAAAAGCATGGGCTCCAAACATGGAAGGAAATGTCCCAAGAAGTATATATATATATATTTTTTTTATATCTTGTAGCATTTCCTTCCATGTTTAGGGCCCACGCTTTTATTTTTACAAATATGATTAATTGATTGATTGTAAGAAAATCCTGGTGTCTTAAAAATAATGTTTACTTGTAGTACATTTAAAAAAAAAATTGTATACTCTAGTTTTGACAGAAATTGTAACCGATATGTGACTGTAGTCAACGAAATTGACATCTGTTAACGGGGGAGGGGAGGAAACGGGGGAAGGGAGAGTAGGAGGGTGAAATAGGAAAGGGGGAGGAGAGGAAAGATGAGAGTGAGGAAGAAGACGGAGGGGGAGGGTAAGGGAAGTGGAAAAGGGATGGGAGGGGCTATATATTATAAGATAGATTGTACCGAGTCAAAGTTGTTAAAATCCGAAGAGTTTCATACAGATCCTGAGATGCTGGGAGAGGTCACAATAGGGTCACTAGAGGTCACTGCTGACATACGGATCATGTAAGGTTGCATTGTGTCCGGGATTGAGTCACCATGCAAAATTTCAAGTCCATCAGACGAAGGGAACAGGTCGAAAATTGAGTTACATGATTTGACCCAAACAGACAGATAGACGGACGCAGAAGTTAAGTTAAATAAAAACATGTAAAAACGATACAGACGTCCTATGAAAGCTTACACTGGTTCCTAATCTTCCTCAAACTAGTAGGATTTAGCTAAGGTGGACATAAAACTGAAATTCAGATGTCGCAAAATACATAGGATATTTAAAAAATGCTTCGCAATGGCCAATATAATTTGTTTAGGTTTACATTTAATTTTGGTCAAGGATAACATGTAAGTGATTTTAGCGTAGATTAACAGTTTATATATTACTTATTATTCAGTTGTTTAATCTAAGTCTTCATTTCCATTTTATAAAAACTCTACTACGCTTTGGGTTACATAGGCCAAGCCCAATATATATTTCGCTCCCCTTAAAATTTCGTTCGTCTTACACAATGCAATTGAAAGCAAGTACTTTTAAGCTTTATGCTTGCATATAATCTACTTTAAAATGTAATCACCGTTGGTGTAGGTGAGAAGCAAAAACCACCAAACAGGTAGAAAAGCTTTAGCCTAAATTATGGGAGTTTTGACAACCTTATCCTTTACAGTGTACACTAACCTTTAATTTCCCTGCCTTGATCCCAATAAATATTGAAAATGTTAGTACATTATGTGAATGATAATGGTTTTATTTATTTCTTGTCGTCAGAGAAGAAACAGGCCACCTCTTTAATACAGAAAACAACCATCCTCCCAAGTTGCCTTGGTACGGTGTTTGTTATTAGAACCAGTGTCACCTTCGCCAAAGTAGACTTCAGCTCCTCAGTACTCATTAGCCACCTATAGTATTCGCTGATTTCTTGCCAAACATCATGTCGTTCGGGGAATGGGGAATGAAAATCCTACAGGAAGGAAGGCTTATGATACCCTTCGATGTCTACTAATTTCGTTACTTGATATTAATGATACCCCGTTTTGCTGAAAGGTGTAAACATACACTGTAAGTGCGCGCGCATACATTTACAAGGAATCATCAACACAATTGAATGAGGTAAGGTGAGGGATTGGGCACGGCTATAGATCGTAAGAGCAAGTTGTCAGTAACGAAATAATTGATCATGAAAACTATGTTATACGGAATTGGCAACTAATGATGACCATGTAAGAATGTGCATCAGAAAGGATGGATCATGTCAAGACTAACGAACCCACTAATTGTTAAGACAATACTAAGCTTTTGCATATATATATATATTTATATATATATAATATAATATATATATATATATATATATATATATATATACATATATCAGCGGTATAGTAATAAATTCTTGAAAAATAATGGGTTCTCTAATCTTGACACGATCCGAAACGAACTTTCTTGTCAAGTTGTTTGAAGCTGTTCCCTTGTTTTTAAAATAACTGGAATTTCAATCTGAAGTAAATCATTCACAATTAAAGCAGGGAACTGCCCCAAAATTACAAAAGCAGGAAATTTTTGCCTGTAGACCATGTGCTAAAGGCATGGCGAGACAACTAAAAATGAAATAGTTAGTCATACTTATAATGTGTCCATTTTCTTTGTCAATACTGAAGGTCAGTGCTTTTTAGTGTACAATAGGTGACTGAAGTAATTGCATAAATACTTATCCAAAGCTCACTTGCTCTTTTAAAAATAAATGTTTTCCCCAAGCTAAAAATGTTATTTATTTCTTTTATCATTGCATATTTGGGTCCACCTTGTTCATCCAAAAATAATGGAAAGTTGCTGTATTTGTTTTGTTTTTTACTAACATCACTTGTATCTCACTGGTAAACCATTTTAGCCCGTGCCAGCATAATTGCTTCATGGTAAGCAAGGTTTTTTTTCTTTTAATTATCTCTACCTTAAGAGAGGTTACTGGTTAATTCGATCAGCCGTCAAAACCAGTATGGGTGTCGAGAGAGAGAGAGAGAGAGAGAGAGAGAGAGAGAGAGAGAGAGAGAGAGAGAGAGAGAGAGAGAGAGCCTTTTATCACTGGTTGAAAACCCTGCTTGCTTCTAAAATAAAATTTACAGTGCCATATCTAATCTTAAAAATACCGTAGTTTTAATTTACATCACAAAGGCCTTCAAATACCTGGTCTAAGACTCAGACCAGAGTGACCAGCAAAACGAAGATTTCCTAAATAATGCAGATTCATTGTATCAGAATGTGAATAATGACATCCTTGTCTTTGCTGCTATCCAATTTCGACATTCTTAACACCCCATCTATATATACTATCAGTGGGCACCTGTTGTTTAGGAGTATGGTAACGGCGAGTACGTGGAAAATGACAAGAGCCAACGCGAACAACTTAAGCACCAGTCTTGCTCATTTTCCCCTATGGCCACCCCCAGCTCAACCTACAATAAACATTTTTTTTTTATTCTTTTAAACGCATTCAGAATAAGATACCGCCAAACAGCCTAGATATTGGAGTTGTCGCACCAATCATCCCAAATTCCCGATGCTTTTTAACAAGGATGATTTGAGTAAAAGTACTTTTTGTATATCTAAATTTGATTAATTTTTAACAGCAAATTATGTGGAGAAAAATAAATTTTCCATAAGAAAGTAAATGTATGTGATAATCAAAGAATATTTTTTGCAATAGAAACAATAAAAACTTAATAGATTCTTTGGTATTTCTAAATAATATGTAATAAGCAAATAAAAAGTATCTTTTTTTTTTGGTATAAGAAGTAAAGGAAAAATTAATCTTTGGTATTCTTTTCAATTGTAATTTCTGAACACCTGGTTTTTTATTTGGCTATATCCTTAGTTAAAGTCAGTATATTCTACCAATTACAATATATATAATTAATTCAAACAAAATCTTCAGCCTCTGTACCATCAAGGATCTGATCATTTCCTTTTATGCCCTTACTTGTCTATGTAGTTTTTTCTTGCATTGGTATACGAGTGGGCAAGCCTTGGGTTCACATCAACTTGAGAGGGAAAGGTTTCTGTGGTTTTGTTAATTGCCTCTAAGGTGTGTATGGCAAGCGAACTCCTGAGCTTCGTTTTGTTTGCATTCAGTTTGGAAAAAAGTCCTTTTCACTTTAGCAGTGCTTTGAGGTAAAGAGGTCATGTGAAGCGTGAAAATGGCAACGTCTTCATATTAAGGAAGACGGCTGAGACCTTGCCGAAATTCCACAATAGGTTTGTTCTCCCTTCCCCCCTTTCTTACAGTTTCATCAATCAAAATAGAACGCCACTGTCGATCAATGCCCTGAACTTTTGATAAACTGATCCTAAGAAATGCAGTGGCAAGAATTCCCCCTGATCTAACATCAGCAATGCCATCCATTATTTTTTCAAGATTGACGTCTGTCAGTCTAGGTCCATGAGATTAATCCTTTGGAGAATTTGGCGGACATCTTCTTTGTTTCCTGTACCATTATCCCCGGATATACTTTGTCAAGAGGCAACCACTGCAATTTATCATCAACATTGATGTCACTCAGATTCTTAATTGGCTTTCTTAATTTTCGGCAAAGCATCCTTACAACACGTTCAGCCTCTGTAATAAGGCGATGAAGCTGAAATGCATTTGAGTGGAAAATCCCCTAAAACGAGTCAAGTCTCCAGACATAATCACAAAACTCGAGTTGCCTTGACATATCTGGATTTCAGTGCATCAAGTATCCTTTCAGGCTGCAGGAAGTTCTTCTCACTTACCTCTGCAGTAAAATACAAGAGACGAGCTGGCCACGTACTGTTCTAAAATCCGTCTAATACACTGGGCCACAGATAACCAACTTGTCTGACATGGTTTTAGAATTCAGTGGGAATCGACATCAGCATATTTGTGAAACTTGGCATAACTTTTCTGTAGATTAGGAGACATTTTGAAGTGACTGTATAGTATGGATTAGTTGGTCAGCTGTCTTCGACAATACCTTATAAGCATGCTCTACAACTAAATGGAAAGTATGACTAACACTTTAGTACAAAGATATTTGGTGCAACAATTTCTATTCTTGTAAAAGAGAAATGTTGGCTCATTGCGTCAAATTTTCTCCATCTGATGCGTATCCCATTACATTGTTCCAGTTAAGCCCATCGTTCTCTAAAGCACTTTCCGATTATGCAAAAAGTCCACCGGCATCCCCTTCTTCAACGAAAATAAGGCGGTTAAATCGTGTAGTGGGGTCTATGTCAAGATGAAGGTAACGGGCTACACAGAAAACTTTATTCATTGTTATATCAGTTGCCTTATCACATAGAATTGAGAACCCACTGGACAGTTTCAATACTCAAGTTTTTCGTGGGCATACTGTGATAAACATTCAGGTAGGAGATAAGTTCCTTGTTGCGACTGGAAGTCATTTTTTGAATTGCCTTTGAGTCACTGGCAACACTGGAGTGTTGCCACAAGTGTGTTCAAGAAATCAAGAAATGTTTTCCCTTGTAATTTGGGCCACAAGATTTAAGTCTGCTTTTACAGTTGCAGAATCCATTGTGACAACAAAAGATGACATGGGTTCTGTTTACTGGTACGTTGCACGTGAAGTGATGTCTCGGCATGACCCTTCAGCTCAGACTTCCCTGGAGTTCGCTGCTTCTCGCAAATGGAACAAAAAGCCTTTCTTGGATGATGTTTAGAGGAGGTTAACCATCCCTGTGCCCAACTTTCCTTTTCCCACTCGGCCCGATAATTTTGGGATCGATATTCTTCTCTAGTACTTTCGGCTTCTTGATCTTACTGACTAAAAGAGAAAGAAAGAGAAAGAAAGTTCTAGAGAAAAATGAAAACAATGTTTAGATTGTGAAATCTATATTCTTAGTTAATTACTATAAAATTACTCTATATTCAAATATAAAAGGTCACACGAAGAAAGCTTTTACGTATCGAAAAAACAATATATATATATATATATATATATATATATATATATATATATATATATATATTTCAGAATCTGATGATGACCTTTCTTGAAAAATCTGTAGAAATATGCAGCCACCATGCCAAAATCTGTAGGTTCTAGACTTCTTTTGTAATTATAATTATAAACAGTACTCATCAATAAAAAATACCTTCACCTTCCTCCAATGATGAACTGGCAACTTTACTATTTGAAGAAATTTCATGGCTATTATCAGATGGACCGGGCTTGGGAACATTTATATCCCCTGAGACAATATCATCTACCATCTCAGAGTACCCAGAATCAATTTGGAGAATCCTCTTTATAGTTCTCTTTCCTTCATTACCTCAATTGAAGAAAAAAATGCTTAGCTAATAGTACTAATGTAAGAGAGAGAGAGAGAGAGAGAGAGAGAGAGAGAGAGATACAAATCGACATCGATATTACTTCTTTTCAAGTCAATTGAAAAAAAATCTGGCCAGCCACTGAATCATAATAGCCTAGACTATAGTCTACATTTGAAATAAGGATTAAAACTATAGCCTACAATGATATAGAATATCAATCTGCAATAAACATGCTCAAATTTCAAGGCTCAGTTGCACTAGCCTAGCCTATCGCAATTCCCCAAGGCCTATGGGCTATGAGGCACATATTAGACTATCAAAATACCAAATTGCACTTCTAATAGCGAGGCCTTCTCCCTGATAGAAGTAACCGTATTTAACTAGGCTATTACTTCATGCCAAATAACTGTTACTAACAACAAAATAATTACTTATCATTCACTTGTAAGCACGGCCACCAATAGGAGGCCTGACCACAGAACCCAAAAAGATTACCTACTTCATCAAGGTGAGGCGATCGTCCAGGCCTCATCACTGAGATGAATCAGTATTCCACTAACCTCGGACTGGGTCACTACGTAATTTTGTCTCAGTTATATTTCCTTTCTGCACTGTTTTATAATGCCGAACAATTGTTGTGTGCCTCGTTGTCGAGGGAATTACGATATATATATATATATATATATATATATATATATATATTAATAGATAATATATAATACTCTCCATATTGATATAATATTGATATAGATAGATATTAATATTAGATATATATATAATATATAATAAATATTATAATTGATTATCAGAGATATATATTATATATATTATATATATTATATATATATATATATATATATATTATATATATAGATATATATATATATATATATATATATATATATATTATATATATTATATATATATATATATATATATATATAATATATAATATATATATATATATATATATATATATATAGATATATATATATATTTTATATGATTATATTATAAATATAAATTATATATAATTATATCTATATATTATTATTTATATATTATATATATAATTATATATCATATAATATACATATTATATAGTAATTCATTAATAATATATAATATTCGATATATATATATATATATTATATATATATAATTAACTTATATAATATATATATAATATACGGATAGATATATACTTATATATATAATATAATATATATAAATATATTATATATATAATTGAATCACGGTGATGTGACCAGACTCATAAATTGGCTACGTGCAACAAAGCACTACACAGTTCCCATGGTCGAGGAGGATTGATGCTGATTCCAAAACAACGAATACCTGAGCGCGACAGGGATTTGTAGGAGAGAGGCGGTATTAACTTATATTCTCTCATGGTAGCTGTGTGGTTAAAGGCGCTTCACTGTACGTCCTGATCTCTTGGTTTCTAGGTTCATGCCCGGGAGCCGACAAAATTATTATCAACTAAAAATTCCCCTTCAGTTAACATATATGAAAATATATTAATTCTGAGGTAGAACGAATTAGATATTAAAGGACATTTGTAGCTTAATGCGTTATATGAATTACGGTGATATGATCAGACACACACACACACACACACACATATATATATATATATAGTATATATATATATATATATATATATATATATATATATATATGTTAATATATTGCTTGACTAGATATCACTTTCCCTTACTTTCCCATTACGCATCGCAGTTTTCCCCGGTGTCCCCCACCCCCTACTTTTGGCTAATATCCCCTCCCTACTGTAGGGGATTAAACCTACGAGTGGCACCCTGACTGAGGCAGTTCACGAGCGAAGTACATATTTAAGCGTGGGACCCTGTGCGCTAAATATCTAGCAATGTTACCAGATGAACAGAAACGTTTGCAGTGGACTAGACAGTTAATCTCCATGCCAGACGTTCTGGTGAGAAACTATAGTAAAATATTATAAGTTATGGAACACACGGTCTGCAAATCCATGGGATGTATGTAGTATGTCCATACTATTCCACCGGGTTGACAATGGCCCATGTTATCTGGAACAATAAGCGTCAGCACCTGGCCAATGACAGTGAATGACAGATGTCGCTGCTTCAGATGTGCCTACTGTTAGCAGTATACCCTTTGAATGGACAAGAAGCCTGACATTACAGTGGATGCTGAACTAATTATTATCGTTCTTTATTCATGGTCTAACTAAAAGGCAGTAAAATTTGACAACAGTATGCTAAAATGATTTTCATCTCCAATGCTGCAATCCCATATAAGCTTGATCCACAGTCATAATAATAGCCTGATACCAAACAGCCAATATTCAATAGTCTGTATGATCACTGTATTTTATTTTAAAATTTACTGTACCAGATACTATTGATACTGATTATTAATACTGTAGTTTGCAGGGCTGCATGAATATTGCCGTTGCCAGTACAGATGCATGAGCCGGCTTACCCTTCCAGGTTACTTTTTATTATACTAAATCTGCTTTGGTAGCCACATTGTTGCCTCTTAACATATTCTGGACTTCAAAGTCTGTGGGATATACTTAAGCACATAGACACCAGGGTGTTTGAAAATGTACTTTAGCAGAAAATGCTTGCTGCAGTATGCGTGAGACATAGTTTGGCTCTTTATCCCTTCTGAATTTGCTTTTTGTTCTTGTCAGGAAATCTTAAACACAAAATTGGCAAGAATCAGTCCTTAATCTCGCAGATTATTGACAACAGGCTTCCTACAGTGACCTGGACATTTTAAAGGCATATTTGAACCTACAAGGCTACTCACATCTTATCAGAGAACCTAAGTATAAATATCATTACAATCTTCATCAATTCATAGAGTTGTGATTCTGGAGGAAGTACACTGCAAGTACTTTATAGAACCAAATCAAAGCATCTGAACCAGGACATAGAGGCTATTTGTATTATGACCTGTAATTCAACATACTTACTTACATTGTACTTAAAGTTTCATAGCTAGCTAAGACTTCAGCTGTATTTCATAGTCTTTGGAGAGGGACAGATAGAAAAAAATCACCGTTCCTGAAGGTTAAGCCAAGTTAGGCTACCTTTACTGAGCTAAGGTTAGGCTATGGTAAAGTACCCTTGGTTATATGAGGATCAACCCTGGTAGACTGGCTAGTTGGTAAAGTTTACTTGTCGGCTAGCTAGTTGATAGTTTAATTTTAAAGCTATAATGCAGTATAAATTTGAAGTTTGGGTAAAAATGATAATGGTAAAATTGAAGAATAGCCTACTACCTTTCAGTGTTCTGGTAAATAAAATTCAGCTGAATGCTCTGCATACTAGGAGGTTTGGGAACTTGTTGGTGACATGGTAAATAACAGTACAACACTTCACTAACACTTAAAACTGCAGCAGGCCCAGGGTTAAGAATCATGATGCTATGTACATTGTATTAGTAATAAGGAAAACTGTCAGACTTAACCATTGTTATATGGACTGATAGTAACCCTACATGCTAATTTATTAGGCTACATGAATTTCGTGTCAAAAAGGCTTTAATGAAAAGCTTATTACAACATTTATTATTTTATAAGCTCAAAATACGGGTGTGTAGTTGACCTAATAAATGAATGAAAAAATGTCACTATCTTGTGAGATATGATCCCCTGATCTTTAGTGATTTTCTTTCTGTATGGAACAGTTGATGGCCCAGCACTGGGTGCCAGAAGTGGCTTTGTTGGTACTGGTCTCTGCAGTTCCATATCAATGACACCTTACATGCACGCGATTGTAACTTGTCTGTCCAATTTCTCCCCTCTACATTTATGGTTACTGCCATGATCACCACTATCCCTCGCAACTCCTGAGTTACGTGCTCCAGCACCATTGGTGGCATTGATAGCGTAGATGGGCCTTTAGAAAGCCAGTCTTTATCTATACGTAGTTGTTTTCAAGGGTTTACTTGTGCTTATAAAAATGGCAGGAAAAAAATGAGTACAAAATTTAAGAGTAAAAACAAATCTTTCAACCTGCCACCCAGGTCAAGGCACTTCCCCCTAAGTTAGGTTAGGTAGGTAAGGTCTGGTTAGTTCAGGACCTGGCATTATAAGAAAGGACATGACTATTTATGTATGAGGACTGTCCCGGTCGACTGATGGGAATCAGGCCAGGCAATTAAAGTAACATTTTACCATCAAGTTTTTAAAATGGTAATATTTCTAGCAAGTTCATATCTATATTATAACAAATGGATAATTTTAGATTTTTATGCATTCTGGAAAAAATCAGTAAATGTGCTTATCTCAAATACCTTAAGGATCTACTAATTACACCCTTGGTGACAGTCTATATAGTAAGAAACAGTACTGCAGACTTGAGTCATTGCTTAGGTTTGTTGGGATATCTCAAAAGTATACATCCCATTCATATACTAAGCGCCTAACATATAAGTTTCAGAGACACCTTTTTCTTTGCATTTTTCTCTAATTGATAAAATTAACAGTCGTAATAGAATAAAAAAAAAGAAAAATACAAAAACTGTTCAGTCAAAACACGCAAAATTCCGTTCCTAATCCGAATTTTCCATGCTTATTGTTTTCCTTTCATGCTGATCTCAATACTAACTTTACATATATTGCTAATTGCATCAGACTTAGCCTATAGTGCACTAGGAGGGGAAGGTAATGCTACAGTAGCTATATAAAACTGGCAGTAGAACATTATAGAAATATTAAATGGATATTGTATGAAAGCCACGAGTTTATCGATATAGCAAATGGTTTGATTTAAAACGATTAAGATGTACTATCACTGCGCTTCTTCTGTATGGGCCTAAGGAGGATAAACATTCAAAATGCTTTCCCAGTGACACTGAAAGGAAAATTTTATTCCTACTGCTTTTTGGAATGCACTTCTACCTCCTCTCACTTTTAGCAATTTATTGGCTAGTAACCCAGAAAGCTTTATAACTATCGTCGTGTTCTGACTTGGAGTAACTGTCAATTACTTTGTTGTCACCAATAGAAGTTATAAGTGGGTAGGGCTGGGGCGAAATAAAATCTGCACAGGCCTGCGTCCAAGAATGCAGCGCTCCTCTATTATTAATACAGCAAATGCTTAATATCACTTAAAAGTATTAAGTGCTGGGACTTATGAGGTCATTCACAATTGAAGGGGTAATGGATAATGAAAGGGTAATGGATAATGAAGGGATAATATGGGTTGCAGCTATGGGCTTAAGGGGGATGCAAAGAACCTGAACGGGAATGTCGCGACTTGAGGCTATAGGCCTATATATTTTGCTATCGAAAAAAAAAAAAGATTGAGTAACTTTTGATTAAATGAACGGTCATTTTATATTAAAAAAAATGAGTAGAACTGCGGGTTTCAACCAAACGAGTAATAGCCTTTTTGGTAAAGTTTTAGTTTCAACCATTATGGGAAATCTATTATATTGATATTTTTCCCGAGTAAAGCACGTGATAACAAAACACTTCTTCTCAATACATTATTGTCGCTAATGCATACTACAGAGAAAAAAAAAAGATTAAGTTTTTACCTCGAATTTTCCTACAAGTCGGGAGAGGTGTTTCCTCTACGGTAATATTTACTTTTAATGAGCCCTCTAACTTACTTTCTTACGCAAACAAAAGCAGTTCCAGTTACTCATTATTGGCTGAGAGGTGTGACATCGTTATGACGTCATGGGTTTCATAACCAATTACGAATGACTTGAGTCGAAAACTAAGTTTCACTAGCATTTCAGCGGAGTAATACAGTTACCTGTCTAGTGTCCACTGGTATCCTTGTTTGACTGAATACTCGAATAATGAAGCAAAAAACGGCATTTTTGTCTTCCTGTACCTAGGGCAGAGGTAGTGGCTGGCCTTCTGGCATTAATTTTGACAGACCTTCGATTTCCTACCGATTGTTTGCAGTGCAATGTGGTCGTCGGGTACCTGGCCACTTCCTACTTTAAGTTGCATGTCAGGGAACCTTGCAACGGCTTCACGTTTTCCCTCAAAGCACCAGCACATTTTTATCAACCAACAGTTTAAGGTAAGCTTCATTAATTTATAGAGTATATTATAATGGTGGTAGTATAACGATGTATACAGCAGTACCATCACTTTGGATTTGGTTTGCTGGATGTTAGGTAGTCGGCCTTAAGGGGGGGTCGCAGGGGGGCGGAGCCCCCCCGCTAGGCCTAGGTAGGGGTACAGGGCCCTAGGTAAGGTTAGGTGGTTGTATTAGGTTCGGTAGTGCCCCGAAATCACTGTGGCCTTAAGGGGGGGTGGGTCGCAGGGGGGTCGGAGGCCCCCCCGCTAGGCCTAGGGTTAGGGGTACAGGGACCCTAGGTTAGGTTAGGTGGGTTTTTGTTAGGTTTTCTGTGGTGCCCTGAAAATTACTGTGGCTTTAAGGGGGGGTCGCTGGGGGGCCCTACCCCCCTCCCCCCGGTAGGCCTAGTTAGGGTATGGGGGTAGGGTGCTGGAACATTAATTATTCATTTATTGCAAATATCATTCAATGCCCCAACACCCTTTCCCCCCCCCCCTTCCCCCACCCAAAACCCCGGTTCCCAAAGGGTGTCCCCCATAATTGGTGGGATGAACTAGGGTATACATAGTAAATCTCTAAATCGGTTGGTTTGCAGTCAAAATAAACGTTAAATTCATTGAAACCACACTATTTCTGATGCAACAATCATATTTTTATTGCATTTTTCCAAATTTGGCTGAAACTAAAAATTTACCGCCTTTTTAAATGCTATTAAATACTAGCCGATGATTGGTCATGAAAACACTGCCCCAGGTAGTCTGAACCTTGTAACAACTAACAACTCTCTAAATCGTCAGAACAGTTATGAAACTTCTAACGTGACTATTAAGGGAAATGTACAAATAGTAAGAAATAGCTTGGGAAAATGTGGAATACATCAATAATAATCTGAATAATTAAAATATAATATAAAGGTACTGCAGGCGTATACACATAACTAACCTTTCTCTTCCTGTGCCTTTTTTCACCAATTGTCCTCCTCCTTCAGGATTTTATTTCGGATTAAATTCCACCCTCCTTATATTTGCAAAATTAACCTTCACTGTCGCTTCACCTGGCAACTTTCATCTTTTAGGTCTCAATCAGTTTTTTTGTTTTGTTTTTTGAGGTTTCATCTTGGCGGCTAAAAGGGTGGCAACTCACGCTGTTGCTTTTTGCGCTTCTTCCATTGTAGCCTATCATAGCTTTGCACTTTGTAAACATAAAGCAGCACCGGTATTAAGTATGATTTTCATCTAAACGAAAATAGGGTTCCAGTTGAATTCAGTACTTTAAGCGATTCAATAGTCCTAAAACACCAAAAGGAAGGGGCCTGAGTATAAACTCGTCAACAAATCGCAACTCACTGTTATAATTACGGTGACTATTGAAGTAACTGTCACTAACTGAACGTCTGAACAACGTTGCCAGATGCTTTTGGCTAAAAGTAGCACAAACACACTTTAAGAAGTCGCGAATTTCAGGTAAAAGTAGCCCAATTTATCATATATATATATATATATATATATATATATATATATATATATATATATATATATATATATATATATATATATATATATGTGTGTGTGTGTGTGTGTAGCATACGACAAATTACTATTTAGCATATCTATATATGTATATTGTATGCACACACATTTACAGCATAATAAAGTTATTACTTACATTTTAGTGGTTAATCCTGGCTATATGGTACACGTTTCTTTTTCAAAACTGAAGTAAATTTCTCTTTTCAAAACTGTAGAAATTTTTTCTTTTCAAAAACTTTTTATTTTTAAACAAACTTAAATTGTTCCTTTTCAAAACTAAAGTACATTTCATCCTTTCAAAATCAAGAACCTTTTCTTGAAAAATTAGAACACTTCTTTTTCGCAACTACAGTAAACTTCTTCCTTGTAAAAAAAAAATAAATTAAAAAAACGAAGCACATACTACGCTCTTCCAAATTTAATAGAATACCAAGTCGTTCAGTAGACTTTCCACATTACCATCTTTCTCATTTTTACAGATTGAAGAGTCATATTTCAGCATGGATCGTTTGGGTTCAAATGTTGAACAGCATTTGCCATTCAATTCCGGGCTGGTCTTTATTCTCAATATTGAGGTTAAGAGCTCTAAGCCCATTCGATTTCTCATATCCTTGGTTTTACCTCATGTAACTCTAGAGAAAACCATTTCAACTAGAACATTACTTACTGGAAGGCTGTAGACTTTTAATGCAAATTCTGATATATCCTTTAATACTGATTCACCTCCTGCGTTGGTTACATCAATTGCCTTTGTCCAAAACTCAGTTCCTGATGTTGGGTATTTCCCAATTAAAATATTACTCAATTCTAGGTTCAACAATATCTGCTATCTTAGACTGGTCATCAGCTAATTTTAGAGGTATTTCAGAAAATGGGTGTCGTGTCAGCAGTAGATCATTGGTTTGATTATTATTATTATTATTATTATTGGGCACAATTTTCCGTGTCGAAAATGATGACGATGGTTGCAGGTCCACAATAATATTCCATGTGAGTATATGGTCTTTAATGGATATTAAAAGCTTTGGAACCTTGTACTAGGTTCATCTTATGTGAGTATATGGTTTTTAATGGCTATTAAAAGCTTTCGAACCTTGTACTAAGTTAATCTTATGTGAGTATATGGTCTTTAATGGATATTAAAAGCTTTCGAACCTTGTACTAGGTTCATCTTATGTGAGTATATGGTCTTTAATGGATATTAAAAGCTTTCGAACCTTGGACTAGGTTAATCTTATGTGAGTATATGGTCTTTAATGGCTATTAAAAGCTTTCGAACCTTGGACTATGTTCATCTTCAGTCAAGATGAACCTAGTACAAGGTTCCAAAGCTTTTAATATCCATTAAAGACCATATACTCACATGCAATATTATTGTGGGCCTGCAACCATTATTATTATTATTATTATTATTATTATTATTATTATTATTATTATTATTATTATTATTAGTTATTATTATTATTATTATTATTATTATTATTATTTTTTTTTTTTTTTTTTTTTTTTTTTTTTTTTTTTTTTTTTTTGTTTTTTTTTTTTTTTTTTTTTTTTTTTTTTTTTTTTTGCTCTATCACAGTCCTTCAATTCGACTGGGTGGTATTTATAGTGTGGGATTCCGGGTTGCATCCTGCCTCCTTAGGAGTCCATCACTTTTCTTACTATGTGTGCCGTTTCTAGGATCACACTCTTCTGCATGAGGACCCGGAGCTACTTCAGCCTCTAGTTTTTCCAGCTTCTTTTCAGGGATCTTGGGATCGTGCCTAGTGCTCCTATGATTATGGGTACGATTTCCACTGGCTATCCATATCCTTATCTTATTTCTATTTTCAGATCTTGATACTTATCCATTTTTTCCCCTCTCTTTCTTCTTCAACTTCGTGGTGTCCCATGGTATTGCGACATCAATGAGTGATACTTTCTTCTTGACTTTGTCAATCAACGTCACGTCTGGTCTGTTTGCACTATCACCCTATCCGTTCTGGATACCATAGTCCCAGAGGATCTTTGCCTGATCGTTTTCTATCACTCCCTCAGGTTGGTGCTCGTAACCTTACTTATTTAAACTGCAAGGGTAGCTGATG
>NC_061109.1:99636854-99649354 GCF_015104395.2 Macrobrachium nipponense | reverse complement strand
TATCCCTTTAGTATAATCCAGCAATGGAATCTAGGAACATTTTCCGAATTAGGGAGCGGGCTGATTTGACCTGTTTGTACCCAACCTCCGCAGGGGAGCATACTACTTCTAACCGGACTTTGGAAGGACTCGCCATTTTTGCTCTCACAGCAGAATTCAAATTAAACGAAGAAGGTGGCAAGGGTTTCAAAATGACTTGCAATGTGTTTCCTTTATGACTGAAACTTTGAACTAAATATAGGGTATAAAGGTATTAATTCACGAGACCACATAGTATAAAAGTACGGAAAAGTGTTTAGAGATCAGCAGGTTATCTGTCAGCTTTAACTGTCCTCGTAACTTTGGGGACTTGATCAACTGTCTTTCTGTTTTGAAATGCTGCCTCCTGCAATAAGATAAAACTGCTCCAAAGACACGAAATGTTATTCAAACCAAACGTGAACCATGTTTTGAGGCTTTACGAATAACAAATTATCGCCAACTTAGATATATGTTTTAATACCATATAGAAAACGATGTTGTTTGAGGCTCTTACTGCATTTTTTTCTGGCCTTTTATTTGTTTTTAGCGGATGACTACCTTAGGCAAGACAATATATGTCCTTTGTCTTGTACCAATAAAAATCATATACTGCTTCATACGCGAATCTCACGAGATTAAGTAGACGTAGCAACATTACTAATGACTTTTGTAAATCCAAAGTACATCTAAAGGTTTTTTTAAAACTTCAGTCATTCGATATGATTGCGGAATAACTATACTCTGTTTTTTTTCATCTGTCCATCCGCCTGTGGTGTTTCTCTATGGTAACACTGCGTCCCGGGCTTTAGATAATTACATTCAGCTTACATTCAACGATTATAATAATATCCTATTTCGAATATTAACGGTGTAATTCGCATACAGTAAATTATTAAAACACTTTTCAGTTGCAAATGTACACCCAGATATCCTTTTATTTACCTAAAACTTACACATAGCGTAACTATCTAAAGCCCGGGACGCAGTGTTACCATACAAAAATACCACAGGCGGATGGTCAGATGAAAAAAAAAACAGAGTATAGTTTTTGCGTCGTTCATTCTTACCCAGAAGAAAGATCTCACTTCAAGCTCAACGATGCAACTGCGGAATTTGCCTGGTGCAACTTCCAGTGGGCTTACTGGGAAGTCTTCCCGTCTTCTGGGATGAAATTAGTTTCATTAGCCTGTAACATGATATTATATCTTTCATTGATACTAAAAGAACTGCAGAGTAATACTATAAGTGATTATATAAGCACATGGGGGTTATCATAACCATTCAGTTTTTGTCTACTACAAAAAATAGATTGCACATAGACCATGAAGTTCTGTGGTTCATTCTTGCTGTCAGTTTTATTTTCAAATGAGTAACAGTGATCAACACTTTAGATATAGGATTTAGTGTCCTAAAAACATATGATGTTATCAATATAGTATCAAACGTCGGTAAATAGGTAAATATATTTGCTACGATCTAAGGATTCTAAGAAACATCTAGAAATTTCTAGCCATTAACTGCTACATTGTTTTGTAACCCTCGTTCGAACTTGAAATGGAGCATAAAATTTAGGCTAAAGGAAGAGGGCTGGGACTTCTGAGGTCATTCAACTCTGAAAGGGAAATTGAGCTTTTGAAGTGTAACAGGGAGGAAAACCTCGCAATTGCACTATGCAACAATTGTTAGAAGAGGATGGAAAGTAAGATAGAAGAAAGGCGATATGAACGGAGGTATAGTAAAATGGGGGTGAAACGGGTTGCAGTCAGTGGGGGAAGGGATGCTGCAAAGAACCCGAAGGAATGCCTACAGTGCACCGGGTGAGGTGCACTGCTGACATGAGATCCTTGTCTTCCAGTTGCTTGGGATTTTGAATCTTTCGCTTCATCACTTTTGAAATATTTTAATTTGATAAGAAAATCAGGAATACTTAAATAATTTTCCCACTTAAAAACAGTTCGGAATCCTTCATTTCTTACAAGTTACTCTTTTCTCTCAAAAGCATTTGGAATTTCCAGTCGGTGACGTCATCAGCATAGCAAACGCTGTCCTTGTTTCATATTCATGATAGTTTTCGCTTGTGTTCTGTAACTTAACTAAATAACACTTGACGGCTTCCTGAGGCTGATCTTATTTTAACGTCAAGCTACACCCACGTTCTAATAAGAGTGGCAGACAGCACAATAGAAATGTTTCAAATGCTGTCTATTTTCTAATACTATACCTCTTAACTGAGACGTAGCTAATTCAGTTCTATATCTTTTTTATCGTCATGATACGCAAGTGCGTCAAATTTCATTTGTTCAATGAAATATTCAGTTTCACTGCATTCCCAACTGTATGCAAAATCATACAATATATATATAATATATATATATATATATATATATATTATATAATATATTCTATATATATATATAATATATAGATATATAACTTTATTCGCTATTGGACTGGGTGATGTTTAGGGTAGTGGATTGGGGAAGCCCCTCGTTTACGCCTAGTGATACTTAACTACCTGTCACCCAGCTGCTGTTGAGAGAGAGAGAGAAAGCAAAAATAGTTCATAACCGTTTCCAGTGAAGTGCGATAGTTTTCAATGTACAAAGAACTATTTATGCGAGGGGCTTCTAAACTAATTAAATTCGTCAAGTACCGTCCAAGCCACTATCATAAGAAGTGTTTTCTCTTTTTCCTTTGAAACAGGATCCAAAAGATATGGCTGTCTGAACTGAATGACAATTAGAAGCATTTTACATTGATAATTCACTTATCACACCATGTACTATCAAAATCATGGGCTTGCTTAATATATCTACAGAGGCAAATAAACGACCAAAACCATTTCCGTCTGAAAAGCTCTGGAGGCATCACCCGAAGTATAACACTCCTATGAATGAAATAATTCATATGTATTCATGTATGTATGCATGCGTCATGTGTAAATGATGCTGTCGAATTGACGTTTAATTGCAACAGGTTTAATACCTTGAAAAATTATAGTGCAGCCATTTATCGACATCAAAATAAAATTTGTTTCTAGAAAAATCGTGGAAATGTTGACGAATTAAAAATCAGAAAAGAACCTGAAAAACAATTAGTCTCTGTATATGAATAAAAGGTTTTTTCTTTTCAAACAAAAGGTCAGGGTTTGATGCTTGAGCATGTGGCATCATTGCGACTGTTGCCGAGAGAACTCGCCTGTGGTCTGTCCTTGAAGAGCAAATAGCAAAAGTGAAACTACAGAAAAACTGGTCCGGTCACACTTACCAAGGAACTACCTTGTACCGTTTTTTGCTGCTCTGGGGAATCATGCCTAAGGTGCAAGGCGCAGGGTGGGGCATTTTAGTCATCTGTGTCTTTAACTGGAATTTCCTGGCTGCTCAGAATTGCTTTTTTCTCGTCCTAACGTCTGACGATTTATTTCGACCTACCTCACTTGGTTGTCATATTCTTGACAATACTATAGATCCCCTGTTTTCCGTTTCATATATTTTGCCTCATTTCCCTTAATATCATAGTAGATGTGTTCATAAATGTTTTGTGAATACTTTACCCTTTTATGTAGCCATATTTCACTAACGCATCAGCTTGAAAGGGCTAAATTTCTCGCCTTATCACGTGAATATTCTCTGTCATTTTGACGCAGTGAGAATTTATCTCGCATACAAAAGGGGGAAGAGGAAAAGTGCACTTTTGCCGCGATTAAATACTGACGCGCCATTATCATGAATTTGACCCGTCAGCCGTTGCAGGCGCTAAACAAGTCAACAAAATGCAGCACCGCTGGAAAAGTCGAGGGAAATCCCTTTGATCGGATGAATCCGGATTCCTTTCAACGGCCTATAAATTTCAGGATTGGTTTTTTTCAGGCAGAGTCCTGGATTCTATGCCTGGAAGGGAAACAGATTTTTTACTTCATTGCAGCTGGAATAGTCTGCTTCACCTTCACTTATTTATTAAGTACGAAACGGAATGCTCATGTATATACTATACTATAGTAGATTTACATCAACCGTACATTTGATGTCTAGGCCAGTCCCTTACGACTCTCCTGATTGGCTGTTGATAAGCCAATCACAGGGCTGGAAAATCTCAGTCTCTCTCTCTCGAGTTCACACAGGCAGGACGTATGTTCCACCTCTCCTGAGGGATACTTTTGGAAGACGTATCCCTCAGGAGAGGTGGAACATAGATCCTACCCATGTGAACTCTCGAGTGAGACTGAGAGTTTCCAGCCCTGTGATTGGCATATCAACAGCCAATCAGGAGCGTCGTAAGGGACTGGCCTAGACATCAAATGCACGGTTGATGTGAATCTACTGTAGTCTTTACATGCGGCAGAAAGGAAAGGACTTAGAATTTATATATATTATCTTCTCTTATTTCTCCACCGTCCTTACCTTTTCAGCTTCTTTTCTCAATACAACTTATCCTACTTTACAGAAGGAATTACGATGGACAGGAGATATAACTATCCGATCTGTCAAGTCCCTCAGAAGAAGCTTAAAAAGGGTCATCACATAGAATACAGATTCTCCAATGTAACCAAGTCTAGCGTATTGTTTCCTTTTCGACTCATTGGAAAGGGATTACTTGGGCAACACATGGAAGCAATTGACATTGTTGAAAATTCAATGGCGCGTGAAATAGTAAGTCACACAATAGCCAGAAAAAGAAACGTCTGATCTGAAAAAGAGTTGTAAACAAAGAATGTCCCAGTCCAGTATTTGAAACTAAGTACAAAGGTTTGTCCTTCTTATTAAAGATGGGAGACTCAGTCGAATGAACAGTTGGTTAAACTAATTGGAGTCAGTAGTAAAGAATCCAGTGTGCTTTAACATTCTCGTGAGGCAGGACTAAACCAAATTTAGAATTATTTCGATATCTACAAAATTTTACAGAGTATCGTATCCTAAGACTTACTGATTACCTAATAGGAAAGAAGCAAAGAACCGCACGTCACAATTTTGTCAAAGCACTTAAAGCAAAATTGCCTAGAGTAGCTTCGTACTCAGCGCTAATGCGCCTGACAAACTTCATATCCATTGAAGCTATTAAAATACCAATGACACTTTTTGGAACCTACGGACTTACTATATCGAAAGACATGTTTCTTTCGTCATGCACAAAATGTGGAAGCAAATATTTTGCAGACCAGTAGTCTAATAGTTTAATAGAAATAACTGTAGCGCTTTGGCACTTAAAATAAAAAAATAATTAAACATATAAAGCCAGGACAGATACTGTTATGGATATAAGAAGGAAATTTTCAAGGTTCCTGAAATCTCAGAAATGTGATGCAGCAAATGGCATTCGAGAATATTTCAGTATGGTTATGCGAGGAAATCTATTTTGGCAATATGACCGTAGAGCTGACAAACAAACACCCACAATTGCATTCTCCTACTTACTACATAGTGTATGCGATGTGTCAACTTATATCTTGTATGCGTGTGCTTGACTGTATTTGGAAGCATGTTATTGCACTGATAAATTTCTTATGCATTGGGCAGATGTAATATTCATATCAAGTTGTACAATAACATGCTGTACTCCAAGCTAATATTTTGCTACCTGGTCAACTGTTTCTCTAATATACTTGGACATTTTCATCCCACTTTGATGTATAGGTGTAGTGCATTTTCGCATTAAAAGTGAAAATTACAGGAATCTTTAATAATTCGTAGTAACTGGAATTATCATGTTATTATCCAGGCTTCATTAAAACATGCAATTGCCTCACTATTGATAGAAAGACAGTACCCAAATACGTCTCTATAGTTTCTCAAAACGGTGACGTCACATCGCAAGACATTTGCTTGAGAGAGAGAGAGAGAGAGAGAGAGAGAGAGAGAGAGAGAGAGAGAGAGCAACTCGGTACAAATATTAATTTAGGACTGGCCAAATGACTAGTTTTCTTTTTGTGCAGTAAAGTGAAGAATCACATATAGGAAGGGAATGGAATATCAAGCGTTTTTAGGCTAAAGGCCTACTGCTGGGACCTATAAGGTCATTCAGCGTTGGAAGGGAAATTGAGAATAGGTAGGAGTGAAAATGGTCACAGAAGGAAGACCTCGCAGCTACACGATGAAATAATTGAGAGGGTGGGCAGCAAGATGGAAGGAAGATTTTTATGAATGAAGGTATACAGTCAAAGGAATAAGGAATGAAAGAAGTTGCGGCTAGGGGCCGAAGGGACGCTACAAAGAACCTTTAGCGATGCCTACAGTGCACCCCGCGAGGTGCACTGATGGCACTAGCTTCCTACGGAGAAATAATCATGTATATGCTTGGCCACATAATAGTAAAATAACAAGATGTAAGAATATCTTTCTCAGAAATCTCTTGGTCTCTACATCGATGTAACTGACTAATGAAAATAACATCAATTTAATCAACTTAAGCCCGGGGTGGTTTACTCATGACCCAAATTTCACAAGATATCCAGAGGAGGTTTAAAGGAGCAACTCAGAATCTCATTTATCCTCATGAATGTCCCTTAACCCTCCAGGGCTTATCCAGTACCCGAGTCAATCCTATACTCTGTTTTTTTCCATCTGTCCATCCGCCTGTGGTGTTTTTGTATGGTAACACTGCGTCCCGGGCTTTAAATAGTCACGGTATGTGTAAGTTTTAGGTAAATAAAAGGATATCTGGGTATACATTTGCAACTGAAAAGTGTTTTAATATTTTACTGTATGCGAAGTACACCGTTAATATTCGAAATGGGATGTTATTATTATTGTTGAATGTAAGCTGAATGTAACTATCTAAAGCCCGGGACGCAGTGTTACCATACGGAAACACCACAGGCGGATGGACAGATGGAAAAAACAGAGTATAGATAACTCACCTAAAGAGCTACCTCAGACATAACGTCCTTGGTATGAATGAAACGGTTGTATACTCTTCTAATCATAAATTTTATTTATAATACAGTCTTCTTCGTGATTTTTTCTTCGCACAAGATCTCACACACTATTGTTTCACTTTAGTCGTTGCCATATACTCTGCATATATATGTATTTATAGATATATTATATATATATATATATATATATATATATAATATCTATATATATTACTATATATTAATATATAATACATAACATATAATATTATCTATATATACATACATATATATATATATATACTTATATATATATATAAATATATATACATATATATATATATATTTATTAATTATAACAATATATATGTGTGTGTGTGTGTATAATATATATATATATATATATATATATATATATATATATATATACATATATATCTATATCTATCTATCTATCTTATATAAATATATCTATATATATAGATATATATATATAATCTATATATATATCATATAAATATAATCTTTACTCTGTACGTATGCATTACTTTTTTCTCTGATTTGACAGTTCATTATTTTTCTCAGAAAAGCCTAAAATCAACTATAATCTTAATAAAGCCATTATATTTCGGCCAAGACACATCGAGCCCGCCCGGGTGAGGGCCGATGTGTTTTGGCCAAAACTAATAATCATTAAAAATTTCTTAGGTTCCATTATGGGCCTTTAGAGTTAAGTTTTATTTAAATAATAAGCATAATATATAATATATATATATATATATATATATATTATATATATATATATATATATGTATATATATATGTATATATATATATTATATATATATTTATATATTATATATATATATATATATATATATATATATAGTATATATTATATATATAATATTAAAGGTGATGCCACGGAGGAAAATGAAAAGACGAGAATTGCCAAGATCTTTCGGTCTACATGACCCTGTACTTGAGTTGTGTGGCATCACCTTTATTACATAGCATCACGTTTTATATATTTTGTGATCGAGTTAATTCATATGATTTATATATATATACTATATATATATATATATTATATATATATATATATATATACATATATATATATATATATATATATATATATATATACATACATCATACATATATATATATATATACATATATTTTTTTTTAAATACGTATACATACTCATACACACGCATATATGCTATATACATATATGAATATATCTATGTCTATATATATGCAATTATAAGCAACTCCTTGTACTTGGAGACTTCATTTTATGCACCCAGCAAACCACTTGGCCACACGCAGTATCAGTTGCATGTTACTGTTAGAAATAATAATACGTAATATGACTTGAACGCTTCTCGGGGATGGCACTGAGCAAATACGTACCTCCCTTTGCCTTATCTAATTAAACGTAACCTATTTGTCCTTACCTGCCACCTACTCCGAAACTTACCTGGAGGCTTCGACGCTATAGACCTCAATCACCAGTTACAGTTTTGTTGCAGGAAACCCTTAGAGCAATAATAGTTCCATTAAATCTGTCCTTGAAGGCTGCATTTAGTTGAAATATGGAACACTGACTGATTGTCTGTCTGTACTGTCACCTGTGAATCAATAAGATACTTTTTACAAGTTAGAAAAAATTTGATAGCATTAGATGTTTTCTCATTGTTACGAAAAAGAAAGCCATTTTTAAATAATACTGTTTATTTAGTAAAGCTCTCTGACAAACACTAAAACAAATCGATTTTCATATAACGTAAATATCACAAGGGGAGCATGCCGGCGCCCAGCTCCGAGGAATCTATACATTTGAAAAAGTCAACTGGGAAATTGCAAGGATTAATTCATGAATTAAGTTGCTGTATCATACTGTCTTATGTATAAACCCCAACCTAGAAATGTTCAGCACAACTTACAAAGAAAATATAGGTTAGGTCATCATTGCAAACTTCCAGTCAAATTCCTGTAAAATATTACTCGGAGCCAATTGGAAATGTGTGAACACAGTTTTGTACATCTACAGTAAGAGACGAGGGACTTTCATCATAGGAGGAAGCAGAGGTAGCCCTTGCATAGGAGATCGATTTTTTAACTGTGCATTTTCAGTGACGAGGGGCTCAGTTGCCCGAATGAAAAGGATGCCCTCTGGATCTTCAGTTTCAGCATCAACTGGAAGTTCAATAACAGGTACACTAATATTATCTACTTGCAAGGAGGCAGCGCTAGATTCTCCTGCTGGAGTCAGAACTAGCTGTTGTGTTGCTTGATTTGGCAAAGGCTCTTGAACTTGAGGTGCTGATACCGGGGTTTCTAAGGGTAATATAAAACCATCTGTGATTTCTGGCTCTCTGACCAGCATCTGCTCTGGCACAAATACAAAATCACTTTGGAACTGTTCTGAATTTACACCTACAACAGATGGACTTTGAACAGGAAAAATATTAAAAGGATCAGATGTTTGACCACTCAGGATGGTGGTTGGTTTCTCAAGTTCATTAGCTGTTACTCTTATGAACTCAGAATTCATGGGCTCCCCAAGCTTGGAAAACATTTTAGCTTTAACAACTTGGCTAGGATTTGCATCTGGAACTTGGAATGTTTCTGGTATGAAAAACAAATCTTTAGGGGCATTATGTGCAGGTGTATCTGCTAAGAAAGTGGTACTATCTTCTGGATGACTTGACTTTGCTACATCAAAACGATGTTTAGTGAGCTCAATTTCTAAAGTAGGTTTGGTATCAGTTTCTGATAATTCAATTTCTCTAACGAATACTGCAGTATTTGGATCTGCACTAGGTGAGGTTTCAACAGGTCTGGCATTAGGTGTTGGTAAATTGGCAGTTTCTAGGATCTGAACCTGTTGAAGGGGCAGAGCGAGAGGGAGTTCTTCAAAAGGAGTAGCTTGTATTGCTTCAGCAGTTTGTTGTGGTACTTCCAGTTCAATGACCGGTACTAACTGTGTTTCCTGAGGTTGGACATCTAGCATTTTTGCTACCGAAACCTCTGGTACCTCAAAAACAGGTAGAATTGGTATAGCATTATCAGTAGATACTGCCTCTACTTCTACAACAGGCCGTTGCAAAGGCTCAGAATCTGGAGACAGTCCTACATCAATGGGCACTGGTTCTAGTTCAATAGCAGGTTGTTGCAAAGGCTCAGCAACTGGAAACACCTCTGTATTGAAAGAGTCAAGTTCTAAAACAGGGTGAACAAAAGGTTCTGATACTTGTTCTTGAACTTGCATATTATTGGCTACTGTTCTTTCGTCTCTTTCAAAGCTATTCTGGATATTGGAGCTAAGGATGGTGTCATCACTTTCATCAGAGAAAGAACCTATAATAATGACAGCTGGCTCAGAGAAGGCTGAAGGACTGTTATCATTGTCTCTAGACACTATTAATGGTTGACTGTTTGTTGAACTGTCTGAGTGAATTTCATCTACAGCTAATAAAGATGTATCACTGAAGGCAAAAGCTTCAGGTATAATTTCAGCCACATTGGGACTTTGTTCAGCTGGTCCCTGAGCTCCTGATGAAGCAAAGGCAGAAAGCTCTGCTGCTACGGGACCTACTATAGGCTGTGCAGTTGCTAGCTCGCCTGTAATAATAACAGGAGCTTCAGCAGGAAAAACTGGTTCGGCAACAACAGTACTTAGCGTTTTATCAACAAATGCTGGTTCAAGCATAGCAGAAGTTTCCTCAGGAGAGGTCGATTCAACCTTACTGGGGGTTAAAACAGTAGCGCTGCTCGTAGCAGCTTCTGCTTCTCCTAACTTTTCCTCAGCTACAGGTTCGCTGGCAATGGAGGGCTCGGGAAATGCTTGTTCCTTTGTATCAGCATCATTTGTTGTTAACTGTTTCTCGGTGGCATCGCTTTGCTCAAGATCCTTGCCTGTGTTCTCACTGTCCTGATTTTCATTTTCCTTTTCTGTAGCATCAGCTTCTTTCTCATTGGCCTTAGGAGATTCAGCTTTCTCAGCCTCAGATGCTGCAGCATCTGTCTCTTCTTGCTCTGTTTCTTCTTGCTCCGCCTTTCTTTCTACCTCTTGCGCTTCTGAAGCTTCCTCGCCACCCTCCTCTTCGTGCTCTTCCTCTTCCGTTTCTCCTTCTTCAGTTTCATTCTCCTCTTCCTCCTCTTCTCCCTCCTCCTCCTCTTCCTGTTCGCTATTAGAAAAGGCTGATGAATATCTGGTGTTTGCTTGTGCGGTGCTCTCTGCTTGACGGAATGGCTCTGTTGGCGGCTTCAGCTCTAGGTCATCGAGTAGCCGGAATCCATTATGGTCAGCGATGTAAGAAACTTCAGTCACTTTACCATCTGGTCCTCTCCACCTGTTGAAATAAACCTGGTTCAGTAACGAGTCGAAACAGTTATTGAAACGAAGTTTGAATATTTATTTGTTTCATTGTCTGAAAGATGATTCATTAATACGGAACACATCAATTCGTAGCCCCGCACTCGTTTAATGATGAAAATTGCACTTGTAAGTGGATGACGTTCCAATTACAATAACGATTTAATTACTGCTGCCACCCCTTCCCCCATATCTATAGCATATGATAACATACTTGACATGGTTTCATGCTTAAAGAGACGACGATATATTCAATATAAGCTTCTTAGGTAGAGAAATGCAACGGTAAAATTTAATGTAAATCCCAGGTGCATCTTTACTTAGGATACAATCAGCAGGTCATAAGTCTTTGCTTTATGAAAATACCCAGATCCCGCTCTTTCCTACTCGGTCTTGATCTCATCAAATGACGGAATTTAAACAGCTAGACAATCCAAGAGAAATCCTTACTCATACTGTCCCGTTACAGATCTTCCAGGAAGTCCTTTCTGCTTGTTTTCCAGGCCATCCCGCTCGTAGTCGAAGATCGTTCGGCCAGTGGCCAAACTGACCGCGAGACTTAGCAGCAACACCTAAGGAGAAGTAAGTGATGTGAGTGCTAGGCAGTGCCAGGTGGGAGAAGCTCTACATTGCTGCTCAGTTCTCTTTCCGCTGCTTAACGAAGTGGAGTAATTCTGCAGCTGCGTATTGAACTTTTATGAACAGTTATATGTATACAGGGCGAAAATGAACCTCTATATAATTATTGTCTGAGGAAACACCATGGAAATTTATCTATAAGAACAATGACCATTTGCAGTACATCTGCAAAAATAGTATTTTTAAGCAATCCCATTGAATGAAGAAACACTGGCAAACGATTAAATAAAGAAAGAAAGGAGTCAGAGAACATGAAAATGATCAGTCAGCAGTAGAAGGACTACGTAGGTAATGTGACAGCTGTTATCCCATGATTCCAGTTTCCAGTAACGTCATAACATTTCATTTAAAATTAAAATGCAGTGGAATTGTGTGGACTTGAGCTATAGGCTTAATAATACATGGCTATGGACTTGCGCAACAGAATTGAATTTCGCTGATGGTCGTTATATTTTGTCAGTTAAAAGATTCATATTTTCATTTCTCATATATATATATATATATTATATATATATATATATATATATATTGTTAATATGTAATTTAATGTATTTAATATTATCTATATATATACATATATATATATATATATATATATATATA
>NC_061109.1:99594354-99631854 GCF_015104395.2 Macrobrachium nipponense | reverse complement strand
TTTTATCTCCTCTCGCTTTTTCTCGACCGCTTTTTATCTCCGCCGGATTTTTCTATCAATTTTTTCTGTATACCAAATGGTACCTGACTACTCCGATATATGATGAGATTTTTGACGTATACGATGACATTTTGCGCTTGTGTATGAAAGCATTCATTTTGTACTTGAAGTTTTATGGATTTTTCTTACGCACGAGGCCTTCACAGCGTTCGTCAAAAAGCTGCTCTTCATTTTGCATGCAGACGACTGGTGCAGCTTTTAGTAATGATTCTCACGTGCAATGGCTGTTCGCTCATGAAGGGGATGGTCCATTACGTCGCCGAGTCATTCACACAGTTGGATAACACTCGTTACCCTCACGACCCCGTGACACTCCGGTGACCTTTTTTCGGAGGGTCATTTTTCGCTTCGATCTTCCCTTAATTTTAGGTGCTCAGTGTACGGATCAGCCTCCAACCATACCGCGATACCTGTAGGACCATAGCAACAGGCCATGATTGAATTCATGAACGAAAAAATGGGTATAAACTGAGACTAGGCAGGTATCCGGAGCAACGCCACAAAAACCGAAGTAACCGGACATTCTAAAGTTCAGTAGTAGTGTTACTAGTTTTCTCGTTTTTTTATGTAATCAATTTTGCGTGTGTCGGCTTTGGAAGTAAGGAGGGCTAGGGGGAGAAGCAATGTCATACAAAGTGTGTTAATAAGGCAATCTAGGGCGTCTATAGGCCATGATTACCAGCTCTATGATTAAGACACAATATCTAAGCGTCTTAAATGTGGTGCAAGAATGACTGAGAAGCTCCCTCACTTAATGGGATAAAACTAGATAAGACATTCATACAGAAATATACGGCATAAGCATCTGAATTAAAAGCCAACATACAAATATTTAAGCGAAGGTTTTCATCTTATCAAACTATCTTTGGTGAATATATCGATCCTTCCGTCGTCATGACATATGAGCAGCCTTTTTGGAACCTAGTCCTTTTTTCATTTTTCTTAAGAATTTTCGGTCTCATAACGAAGTAAAAGCTCAAGAGTAATGTCTGTGAATGTCGGACTGCCGGAGATCAGTACTTAACTTGGTATTTGAGATGTGTAAAGTCCTTTGCATTTGTACGATCTGTACAGTAACTCGCTCCACTTGCTGGAGGCATGGCAAACATGCACCAGACTGTATTCACTGGCAACTAACTGCCATGCAGAGTAATAACTACGTTTAGGGGGTGAACAAAGATCAACTCTAGAACACTATACTCGTTTTTTTTCCCATCTGTCCACCCGACTGTGGTGTTTCGTATGGTAACACTGCGTCCCGGGCTTTAGAAGTTACATTCAACAATCATGATAATATCCTATTTTGAATATTAACGGTGTAATTCGCATACAGTAAATTATTAAAACACTTTTCAGTTGCAAATGTACACCCAGATATCCTTTTATTTACCTAAAACTTACACACAACGTAACTATCTAAAGCCCGGGCGCAGTGTTACCATACGCAAACACCATAGGCGGATGGACAGATGGAAAAAAACAGAGTATAGTTACAGTGGGAGACAAGATCCAGCTGTTATCTATAAGGCACTGTCTTTGGCAAGAGAATGGTGTTCTTGTTACAGCTCTCTGAGAATCGTCCTCCACAGGCAAGTGACGTTACCCGGTGTTGGGAAGACCAGAGCTAATCCGGGTATGAAGCAGATTACACAAATGGTTTACAGATTCACAAGTTGATCAAACTACTACTACTTTTCGAAAGCGAATGCAATGACAAAGAAACCAGTACTCGCAAAACAGCATCTGACTTCAGTGGACATCAGAAGGCGCAAGATGAACTGCCTATCATAAGGGGCAAAAATATTCGCTAAAATTCAAAATTTTACAACATCGGCATGGCCGAATAAGCCAGTCTCTTTCTAGAAAATAAGCTTTTAATCACTCAAACATCTCATGGGCTGTCTCCGGCATACTGACGTCGAACAGTCAGAGGATGAATGCAACCAAATGTAGCGAACGCCGTCGTGACACCTAGAAAAATATATAAAAAAAACAATGAAAGACAGTTTCCTCATCGATAGCTACGAATGCAAAATGATTTAAATCGTGGTGACCATTCAGCAATGTAGAAATATAGCGGCTCCCTTGAACGATAAACGCTGATGACAACTGTCAGAAAATGCTCTCTTTTATGCTTCCTCGTCAACTGTCGGCAGAGATTCATTCCACGCCTGCATCAGAAACGGTAGCAGCAAGAGAGGAATAGACTTCTGGACCCTCAGGATCATCAACCTATCTATGATCTCATAAACGTTTATAAATATTCAACACCCTTAAGCGCCATACACTAAGTTTCTACTGTATCATGACATACTCTGTGCACCCTTTCTCCCTTTTTGTTGCTTTTATCGTGTCCTGTAGCACAGTCATTCCATAAACAGAATCTGCATAAATGCCAGGTATATTAAAATTTTTCAAGATAAATGGATCGATCTGTTTTATTGACTGCACGACTTTCATGTCTTCATCTAATCTTGACTTGAACATTTATATCAATAGATCGCAGACGCAGACCACAAAACGAACCAGTCTGGAAATAAACTGTGAATAAACAATTAATAAACAATCAAATCATAAAACAAATATTTCTTGAATATTCATGTTGGTTACGATAACTGAATAAAAACCATAACTTTGGCTGGTTTAAAAAGGTAAAAGATTTTCGTTTGAACGTTAATAAATGTTTGTTAGGTTAAGCTTTGACCTATAGGAAAAACTTTATCACATTCCCTTGTTGAGTTAATGGAGATAATAAATAACTCCAAAACCACTTTTTAAACTTGTCAATGGTCGATGTTCATCACAGCGTTACGAGATTACTGTTGCGCTATGTGTAAACATCTCTGGGAAGTGAATTGCAGGAAGACTACAGGGTGCAGACTATTTGTAAACTAACTATATATAAATATTAGGAGTAAGTCAAGGTTTAAAAGTTTGCAGATTTTCAGACATTATGAGTAACGAAGATTTAAAGTTTGTATACTTTCAGACATTTATAAGTGGGAGCAACGCAGATTTAAATGTTTGTAGACTTTCAGACATTTATAAGTGAGAGCAACGAAGATTTAAATTTTTGTATACTCTCAGACATTTATAAGTGGGAACAAAGAAGACTTAAATGTTTGCAGACCTTCAGACATTTGTAAGTGGGAGCATCGAAGATTTAAATGTTTATAGACTTTCAGACATTTATAAGTTGGAGCAATGAATATTTAAATGTTTATAGACCCTCTGACATTTATAAGTGGGAGCAACCAAGATTTAAATGTTTGAATGTTTTCAGACATTTATAAGTGGGGGCAACCAAGATTTAAATGTTTGAATGCTTTCAGACATTTATAAGTGGGAGAAACCAAGATTTAAATGTTTGAATGCTTTCAGACATTTATAAGTGGGAGCAACCAAGATTTAAATGTTTGAATGCTTTCAGACATTTATAAGTGGGAGCAACCAAGATTTAAATGTTTGAATGCTTTCAGACATTTATAAGTGGGAGCAACCAAGATTTAAATGTTTGAATACTTTCAGATATTTAATAAGGGGAGCAACCAAGATTTAAATGTTTGAAGGCTTTCAGACATTTATAAGTGGGAGCAACCAAGATTTAAATGTTTGAAGGCTTTCAGACATTTATAAGTAGGAGCAATGTAGATTTAAATCTTTGCAGACCTTCTGACATTTATGAGTGAGAGCAACGAAGATTTAAATGTTTGTAAACTTTCAGACATTCATGAGTGGGAGCAACCAAGATTTAAATGTTTGAATGCTTTCAGACATTTATAAGTGGGAGCAACCAAAATTTAAATGTTTGAATATTTTCTGACATTTATAAGTGGGGCCAACCAAGATTTAAATGTTTGAATATTTTCAGACATTTATAAGTGGGAGCAACCAAGATTTAAATGTTTGCAGACCTTCTGACATTTGTGAGTGAGAGCAACGAAGATTTAAATGTTTGTAAACTTTCAGACATTCATGAGTGAGAGCAACGAAGATTTAAATGTTTGTAAACTTTCAGACATTCATGAGTGGGAGCAACGAAGCGTTCAATGGATCAGAAAGCAAAGTGCTTTTTCAATCAATTGCCTCAAGGACTAGTTCCAGACACAAAGAATTCCTTCTGTCAGAAAAAGTTAAGAATAATTTATAGCAGAACATCTGAAGCATTACAGAAAAGGGCACTCCTTTTGTTATTATTTAATCTTTTTTGACCTCTTACAATCTTTATCTGATCAATGCTATTCAGTAACAAAACTACTGCTAAATACAATACTTTTCCCACCAATACAACCCTATACTATAGTAAGATATGACCCATAGGGGGGCGTAAGATTATAGCCATATCTAAAGATTTGGAAAAAAATCCCTCGACAGATTATAAATAATTCTATCATTCAAAGAGAAACTTTTGCCTTTTATTAAAGGTTCTCGACTTATTTCATCATAGAGCTCGATATACGAGGGTAGGCTAATGTTAACTGAGAGAGAGAGAGAGAGAGAGAGAGAGAGAGAGAGAGAGAGAGAGAGAGAGAGAGAGAGAGAGAGAGATACTAATCCTTTAATGTTATTGGATATATACGAATAGGACGACAACTATATAACTAAATCATAACGTCACTCCAGTGCAAAGTTTATTTTTCATCACGATAAAGCATCATGCATTACATTATGAGAATTACACACAAAACAAATATACTGCACAGAATAGATTTAAGTGCCAGCAGAGAGCATGTGTGCTATATGTTATCACTGCCATGAATAAAGAAAGGGGTTATTGGACAGATTAACTGATTCGGAAATAAACGCAAATCGAATAAATAGCTGGAACTTAAATATAAGCATCTTCGAGTCTGGCATCATGGTAGTACTAGTTCTCTGATAAACTATGAATAAGGACTTATTGTCATGGCGATAGTTAACTATGCAGAGAGAGGAAAAATACGGTTCCGAAGTATTTATCGCGGACGAGTTTGCAGAAGGTGACGACTGCTTACTGGTAAATGGCAGTCTTCATCGCACTCGATTCAAAAATATCCTACAATTTGACTGCCATTCATTTTAGTAGTTAAAAACAAAAATTGGACCCAATAATCCATCTTTATTCATGTCATTTAATTATGAAATCTTGTAACTCCTTTGCCAAAGTATTGTGTATCCATTTCGAGATAAGGCAATGAAATTATTTAAAAGGAGCTTGGCACAGTCTAGTCCAAAGAATCGATACTCTGCTTGACATGTACAGCACAGGCATACTCGAACATGTCTATATAGGTACATACAATGCTGCTTGAAACGATATTAATTGAATCATACTATGATTAGCTGTGACAATATTTGATGCAAATATTCTCTCTCTCTCTCTCTCTCTCTCTCTCTCTCTCTCTCTCTCCTTCCCTCTACTCTCTCTCTCTCTCTCTCTCTCCTCTCTCTCTCTCTCTCTCTCCGTAACGTTCCAGTTGAGTGTAGAAGGACTAGCTTCCTTTTTTTTTTTGCATGGCTCGTAGCCCCTATGCTTTTTTTATACTTTATTTTATAGCTTGATCTACCCTTATATGATACCACACTACTGCCAAATGGAACGAGATCTGGTCTGAACCGATGTGGGTTCAGGTGTGACCCTGGGCCAGGAGGGAATTAAGAGCAAGGGATCTCCTCATAACTGCTAAAGTTGTGGATGCTAATTATTCAGCCAAGGAACAGTTATCCAGAACCAAACGAAACCCCTCTTTGCCCTGAAACATATCGAACCTGAATAAGGCATGAATCTCTAAACATGTCGAAAGTGAATAAGGCATGAATCTCTAAACATATCGTATTTGAGTAAGGCATGAATCTCTAAACATGTCGAACCTGAATAAGGCATGAATCTCTAAACATATCGTATTTGAGTAAGGCATGAATCTCTAAACATGTCGAAAGTGAATAAGGCATGAATCTCTAAACATGTCGAATCTGTATAAGGCATGAATCTCTAAACATGTCGAACCTGAATAAGGCATGAATCTCTAAACATGTCGAAACCTGAATAGGCTGAAATCTCTAAAACATGGTTGAACCTTTGATAAGGCCTGGAAATCTCTAAACATGGTCGAACTGAATTAAGGCATGAAAACTCTCTAACATGTCCGAAAACCTGAATTGAAGGCATGAATCCTAAACATTTCAACCTGGAATAAGGCATGAATATCTTCTAAACATGTTCGAACCTGAATAAGGCATGAATCTCTAACATAATCGGTAGTTGAGTAAGGCATGGAATGTCTAACAAATATCGACCTGGAATAGGCATGAATCCTCTAACATGTCGAACCTGAAATAGGCATAATCTCTAAACATATCGAAGACCTGAATAAGCATGATCTCTAAACGATGTCGAAAACTGAATAAGGCATGAATCTCTAAACATGTCGAACCTGAATAAGGCATGAATCTCTAAACATGTCGAACCTGAATAAGGCATGAATCTCTAAACTATCGATTTGAATAAGGCACTCGAATCTCTAAAACATGTCGAACCTGAATAAGGCACATAATCTCCTTAAACACATATCCGAACTTTAGTAAGGCAATTGAATCTCTAAAATAGTCGAACCTGAATGAGGCATGAATCTCTAAACATATCGAACTTGAATAAGGCATGAATCTCTAAACATGTCGAACCTGAATAAGGCATGAATCTCTAAACATATCGAACTTTAGTAAGGCATGAATCTCTAAACATATCGAACTTGAATGAGGCATGAATCTCTAAACATATCGAACTTTAGTAAGGCATGAATCTCTAAACATATCGAACTTGAATAAGGCATGAATCTCTAAACATATCGAACTTTAGTAAGGCATGAATCTCTAAACATATCGAACTTGAATAAGGCATGAATCTCTAAACATATCGAACTTTAGTAAGGCATGAATCTCTAAACATATCGAACTTTAGTAAGGCATGAATCTCTAAACATATCGAACTTTAGTAAGGCATGAATCTCTAAACATATCGAACTTTGAAATAAGGGGCATGAAATCTCTAAACATATCGAACTTTAGTAAGGCATGAATCTCTAAACATATCGAACTTGAATAAGGCATGAATCTCTAAACATATCGAACTTGAATAAGGCATGAATCTCTAAACATATCGAACTTTAGTAAGGCATGATCCTAAACATATCGAACTTTAGTAAAGGCATGAATCTCTAAACATGTGCGAACTTGAATAGGCCATGATCTCTAAATATGTCGAACCTGAATAAGGCCAATGAATCTTAACAGTCGAAACTGATAAGGCATGAATCTCTAAACATGTCGAACCTGAATAAGGCATGAATCTCTAAACATGTCAAACCTGAATAAGGCATGAATCTCTAAACATATCGAACTTTAGTAAGGCATGAATCTCTAAACATATCGAACTTGAATAAGGCATGAATCTCTAAACATGTCAAACCTGAATAAGGCATGAATCTCTAAACATGTCGAACCTGAATAAGGCATGAATCTCTAAACATGTCGAACCTGAATAAGGCATGAATCTCTAAACATGTCGAGCTGAAAAGGCAGAAATCTCTAAACATATCGAACTTTAGTAAGGCATGAATCTCTAAACATATCGTATTTGAGTAAGGCATGAATCTCTAAACATGTCGAACCTGAATAAGGCATGAATCTCTAAACATATCGAACCTGAATAAGGCATGAATCTCTAAACATATCGAACCTGAATAAGGCATGAATCTCTAAACATATCGTATTTGAGTAAGGCATGAATCTCTAAACATGTCAAACCTGAATAAGGCATGAATCTCTAAACATATCGTATTTGAGTAAGGCATGAATCTCTAAACATATCGAACCCCTGGGGGGGAATAAGGGCATGAATCTCTAAACATATCGAACCTGAATAAGGCATGAATCTCTAAACATATCGAACCTGAATAAGGCATGAATCTCTAAACATGTCGAACCTGAATAAGGCATGAATGTCTAAACATATCGAACCTGAATAAGGCATGAATCTCTAAACATGTCAAACCTGAATAAGGCATGAATCTCTAAACATGTCTAAACGTTAGATAAGCATGGAATTCTCTAAAACATGTCGAACCTGAATAAGGCATGAATCTCTAAACATGTCGAACTTTAGTAAGGCATGAATCTCTAAACATGTCGAACTTTAGTAAGGCATGAATCTCTAAACATGTCGAACCTGAATAAGGCATGAATCTCTAAACATGTCGAACTTTAGTAAGGCATGAATCTCTAAACATGTCGAACTTTAGTAAGGCATGAATCTCTAAACAGGTCCCGAACCTTGAAGAAGGCATGATCTCTAAACATGTCGAACTTTAGTAGGCATGAATCTCTAACATTGTCGAACTTTAGTAAGGCATTAATCTCTAAACAATAATCGAACCTGAATAAAGGCATGAATCTACCGTAAGCCAAGAAATCTCCTAAACCAAATGTCGAACCTTTGAATAAGCATTTGGAAATCTCTAAACCATTTCGAACCTTTAAGGTAAGGCATTTGAATCTCTAAACAATTTGTCGAACTTTAAAAGTAAGCCTGAATCCTTCTAAACCATAAAGCGAAAGAAGCCTGAATAAAGCCAATGAATCCTCAAAGAGAATAAAAAGTAATGGATGATTTGGTAAGTATATACTATACTGAATAAAGCAAGACTCCTCACGCTCCCCTATAAAAAACATAAACAAAACAAGAGTAATGGATGACTTCACTTGTAATGTATAAACTGTAATGCGATACTGGTACATGAAGGTATATCAACGCTGGACCAAATATCTGTACGTTCTACTGCAGCATCTTTAGCCGTCTTATACAGTATTCACTGTGACACGTAGGGAGAATGACTTTCAAATCAGGAACCGCCTAACGTTGTTTCATAACCAGCCATGAATATCTTTCTAGGGCAACGATTCCGGCACTGCATGATCCGTATATATATATGGGAACGGCAGTCGTTGGGAATGAATCTTTCAGCCACAGAGGAGTAATTAAAGCCACTGATGGCAGTTAGGAATATATAGCTGGTAAATGTTGCTAATGCTTTCCTCTACATTTACTCGCTTAAGACTTTACAGGCAAAATGTTATGGCAGATTTCAATGTGTCTCATAAGCCACCAATGTAAAATGCTCAGCAAATTTTCCCAGTGCTCATTCATTTTCGATTTCATCCGTATAGATATCACAAAAATAGATTTTCCTCGAAATCAATATTTATCATTCTAGGAGAAACTTTAGCATTTTATAATTTTATTCACAAGGTATATATTGTGTAATTTCGGGCCTGGAACATTCATGCCCACAAGTTCATTACACTACATCGGGCATGGGGTCATTTGCACTGACCTCAGAGGTTACTTGTTGCGTCATGGGCAAGAATCGCTAATGACTTCATGGGGATTCGTTCTTTGCGTTTTTCCAATTCAGAAGAATGTTTGTTGTCGATATCTAGATGTCAATTTTTTTTTCTCTATATCTGTGTTTATTTTGGCTTCATTACCACTTTCGGTTGGTTCTCTGACTGACTGATTTACCGATTTAGAGAAATTACATCACAACAACAATGTATACTATCGCAAAGAAGAAGTCCAAAAGAGATTAACATTAATTTGGCCTCCGAATTTAGGAATAACCTACTGTGCATTTCAGTATCTAACTGATTTTCGTCGATAAAATCTTACCAAAAGGCATTGGTTATGGATCGTATTTTGGAAATAGAAATTTGAAGCCATATCTATTGGAGAACTTATGCAGTGATATCTAATGTGGATAGCTAAAGCAAGTATAAGAGTAAATCCAAGAAATTTAAAAGGAAACTTAGCTAAATCTAGCAGGTTCCTCGATAGAGGCAAGTAAAACGTCATTACTAAAGGCCCTCCCACTCGTTGATACTGTAGTATGACGTACTTTATCAGTTACCCCGCCCACATACTTTATGAATGAAGGTTCAGATGTTGGCAGCACAACTAAGAATATGGAATTCTTAGTTTTGTTTCACACACTCAAACACCAAAGAGGATTACAATAAGGGAATGGGAATCAAATGAGAATATTAATTGTGTAATGCAGTTCCATGTTGCAATTCACGTTTCCTTTAACTTGAAAGATGCAAAAGTCTTACACACTCTATGAAAACCATTGTTGCCATATGGGGCTTCAAGGATACGTCAAGTATCGTTCAGATACCCATGAAATTCGCCACACGGTCGGAGGGCATTCATTATGGTATAACACACTTCGTTTTTCCTACGCACACGGCCATGTAAAATGCTGATAATGATATTATTATCATAATGATATCAATCACATTAATATTCATTAGTTATTACCATTATTCTTGTTATGAATATTATAATCATCATTATTGTTATTATTCATACTTCGACATCAGGGAAGAGGATGATAGAACATTCATAAATGCATATGCTGTATGCATACACATGCAGGACGGACAAATATGGTACATACATAAATGCACATACTCATAATGCAAAAGATATTTCTCATCTATATATATGTGTGTGTGTGTGTGTGTGTGTGTGTGTGTGTAGGTATAAGGAGGTCAGTAGAATAGATAAGGTGTTGAAAATGGTCATTGCAGGTAGTCAGTGAGGTAGTTTATCAGTCAAGAAAATTCGGCCATTGTTTATTCTTGGTCTGAAAAGTTAGAAAGACCTGATATAAACAAACTATTTGTAAATCTCTATTTTTGATACTCGTCATTCGATTATTACCCCTATAAAGGCCACCTTTGTCCTCTTGCCTAGGCAAATTGCTAGGCTTGCCATAGGTGAAGCAACACTCACTTACAACCTCGCTTTGACCTATGAATGATTAGCTGCCCTCGCCCTGTCGTCGGCGATGTTTAATATTACGCAAGGTTACCAGGTATCTCGGGCCAAAATATCGTACCAAACACCTCTAACTGATCACATTTTCTTTTCAATATGATTGTAATATATTTCACCAATTCCAAATGTTTTGTATAACTGATAGTCAATTACAACTGATAGTTATAATTGCTATGTATTCCTATAGCCAACGTAAAATTGTACATAGAAAATAGTAATATTGCTATATGTATATCTAACAAATCCTTTGCTATAATATTGTCTTATGTACTATATACACTAAATTCTCATTCATTCGCGTGGTATCATCAAGGGAAACCGGAATATTATCGTAATTCTCGACGATGATTTGCCTAGCCTTTCCTTCAATACTAGTTCCTCGCTGGACAAGTGGTTTTCGCGCTCGGCTGGCAATCCAGTGGTCCGAAGTTCGAATCCCGGGTCGGCCAACGCGGAATCAGAGGAATTTATTTCTGGTGATAGAAATTCATTTCTCGATATAGTGTGGTTCGGATCCCACAATAAGCTGTAGGTCCCGTTGCTAGATGACCAATTGGTTCCTATCCACGTGAAAATATCTAATCCTTCGGGCCAGCCCTAGGAGAGCTGTTAATCAGCCCAGTGGTCTGGTAAAACTAAGATATACTTACTTTTTTTCCTTCAATACTTATTGTACAAGAGGTTAAATATCTGTCTTATTACGATCATTATCTTACTACTAGGAACCCTGCTGTTACGTCTGATGTCATAGTTTACGTCACAACTAGCCTCTCTCTGGACGCTTACTAAATTTAGCTAAGTTTCCCTTTACATTTCTTAGATTTACTCAAAGTGCCTTGATCATTAGCATTAAACATCACTGACTATTTTTGCCAATTAGGCTGTGGCCTCAAATAGCTATTTCCAAAATATGATCCAGATCCGATGCTTTAAGTAAGATTTGATCGACGAAAATCTATTAGACACGGCCCTGAAATGCACAATAGTAAAGTAAAAAACATATTCTTCAACGCATGAAATAACTACATCGTCTTCCTGGCTGTTCAAGAAAAAGAAAAGTCTTGATTTTGCCAACACCAAAGAGTGACTGGGATGTTATACGGAGCATAGCTGTCTACTAGTGGAGGAGAAATAAGTGGCTCGTCTTCCGGGCGAAAACGGGTGTGATAATGATTTGAAAATTATCAACAGGCCTCTTATCCTTCTAGTAGTCTATTAACAGAAAGGAAAAAGCTATGTAAGCCTACTCCAAACATACGATGTCCTAATGGGGGAGCGGTTCAAAGGCGTGACGTGTCATAGGAGTCATATTATATATAACAAGGGAGTGAAATCTGCGATACAAATTTCAAAGGAGTGACAGCCATCCAACCCATATTTAAAATATGTTAACAATTCAGTGGTTAGAATTTTTTTGTAAAGTAAATCCTACTAATTTAATCATTTTGATAATTTTTGGTTACTTTGTCGCTTCATCCTGACGTCACTGCAATACTGTGTCACTCCTTTAATACCATATTTATGTCACTCGTATAAAATATCGCTGCTTGGATACAGACCCGTCCTTACGTTGGAGCAACACATAATGTTAGCGCCAATGAAACGAGAACGACCTTGTAACTTTTAGTTTTATGATGAAACAAGATTCTTCAGAACACATTCATGCAGTTTGATTGAGCATAAGGTGATAACTTACTTTCAATTATTATGAATCGTTCTCATGTAGCAATTTTTGATTATTCGCCTTCTCTTTTCGTTTGGTGAGTGGTTAAACTAGTACATAAATTTGTTAACATCAATTTTCTATAAGACTGGTTTATTTTGAAAAAAATCAATCACACCTTTATAATGAAATTACGGTGGCAAGCCACGCTATTTGTTATGGTAACTTCAGAACCAATACTTTTGTTCTTCAAAAATGTTTATCTTCGATTACTCCCGTGTAACGTAAATGCCGACTCTGTGGAAGAGGTAATACTGTTATCATGAGCCGTTAATTAGCTACGAAAGTATAAGCCACATTTTATTTCATCATCTAAACAAGTCAAAAATGCGCCCCCAAGTTTCTTCGGAGCAATCGAGTTTTCTGTACAACGTATAACGCTGTATGAAACCATCAACTGTGACCGGTAGATCTTCAGTTGCTCATCAGATGGGGTAGAGAAAGGGAGCGTCCCTTATCTCCGGAAAGCGCTGCCTTGTGCACGATCCATGGCTGACTTTAACCTTAAATAAAATAGAAACCCCTTGAGGCTAGAGGGTTGCGATTTGGTATGTTTGATGATTGGAGGGTATATGATCAAAATACCAATTTGCAGCCCTCTAGCCTCAGTAGTTCTTTTAGATCTGATGGCGGACACAACAAAGCACGGTCGGACGGACAAAGCCGGCACATTAATTTTATTTTACAGAAAAATAAGAACAGGGGTTACTTTTGGGTCACAAGGGACAATTGAATCTAGTCTGTAATTACTTTCGCTAATCTATATACTCTTTTTTTTTTCTTTTATCCGTCCATCCGCCGGTGTTGTTTTTGTATGGTAACACTGCGGCCCTGGCTTTAGATAGTTACATTCAGCTTACATTCAACGATTATAATAATATCCTATTTCGAATATTAACGGTGTAATTCGCATACAGTAAATTACTAAAACACTTTTCAGTTGCAAATGTACACCCACATATCCTTTTATTTACCTAAAACTTACAAATAGCGTAACTATCTAAACCCCTGGACGCAGTGTTACCATACAAAAACACCACAGGCGGATGGACAGATGAAAAAAAAACAGAGTATAGCTCATCTGGGTTTATTTAAATTTGACTCGTTCTTTGGTGTTTTAGACGACGACAATTTTATATCAGTACATTTATATGAATTTCAAGTTTTGTTCCACTGATCAATTATTTATCAGTAAAAGAGACATCTGGTACAACATTCCAGGTCAGAGAGAGAGAGAGAGAGAGAGAGAGAGAGAGAGAGAGAGAGAGAGAAGAGAGGAGAAGGAAGAGAGGAGAGAGAGAAAGAGAAGAATGAAAAATAACCTTCGGATGCCATGATTAATAGCAACAACATATTGTAAAAACATCAGAATCGCTACAAGGACTTAGTTAAATCAGAAGGAACACTGCATTTTTGCATTAAACAAAAGAAACAGAAGCAGAAAAGTTAGTATCATGAAAAATACACATTGTGAAGAATTGATCATAACCTTTGTTAAGTATTCATCATTTCTACCTCCGCGATATCGGTTTTGCGCTTGGAATCATCCAACAATTTTACTTTACACTGAATACATTATTGCTTTCAGATGGCTCTCTTTTTCATCATTCAATTCTCATCTTTCTATCAACATTCTTAAAGCTTTATTGATAAGCGTTGTTATTTTGCGTTCTGTACAATAACGAACAAAAGCTTCCACCACACTGGTTTCATACTCATAAAGAAACAAGAGAAGCGATTCTGAAACGAAATACATATCGGTGGCAATTTCATATTTGACCTTTGACACTTAAGTGTGATCTTGACCTTTGTTCTTAAGCGGAGTATGCAGGTAGATACGAAGTCTGTATCTTCTCTATTTCTAAAGCAATGGCCAATAGTAAACCTTCTTGACTAGAATTTGACAACTGACATTAGATCTTCTAGAGCGATGATATATGTGTGAAGATGTTTGAAGTCTCTATCTCCATAGATACTGAAATTAAAGTACTTTGCAAAACTTGAAGCCTATTGGGCGGATGGACTAATGAGGGACAGACAGACATACACATAGACAAACGGAGGAACTAGACACTCTTGGCTGTATCCCAGGGGCTTAAAAGTATATGCTCCTAAAGGCTATGCACAATCTTAGCCTGAAAGTCACTTTTGAACCGGCACATAATAATGAGCAGGTTATCAGTCAATTGCTTATAAGATCATTAATGCTAATAATGATAGAAATAGACAAAGATATATTCACAGGTCAGCAAACCTTCATAAAAATCCTGTAAAAATTCCAAACCCTTTCAGAGGTCTGGCATGAATTAGGCCTATGAAAAAAACAAAATTGCAAAAAGGCCCTATCAGTAATGCAACGCTCACGAGAAAGGCAAAAACGAGCGAAATGCAGAAGGCTCGAGGTTACAACAAAAAGTCAAGTTACCGTATATTGCTTTCAAAGATCTATTGCATATATAACTTTTTTTTTTCCTGGTCGAATAATTGCACATCTATGCATTAGCGATTTGGGAAGTGGATGATTCTAATAACACTTACATAAACAAAATAATCTTGTAGAAAGAAAAAGAAAGAAAATTTTTTCCCTACTTGAAACGTAGTCTCAATGGGGCAAAGGTGTCTGTCGCAAGTGAAGCAAATGAGACAGGCGAATGACGCAAATGAAGCGTAATCATGCCTAGACTTCAAAAGCGTTTGGATTTAGTGTTCAGTTTAACTGCCCTTGCGGCAGCTTGCTGGCCCTTTACAAGAACCATACTTCTTCAATAAACGTCAAATGCGTGAATGTTCGTGACTTCGTTATGCGTATATCTTGGATACAAACCATCCTTCGACCGAGTCGAAAAAAGAAGAAGAAGAAAAAAAACACGCACGCACACACGAGAGGATGTGCATTGATATTTTGATTGACGACTATTCCGATAATTATCGCTAATAGCTGAGATATGGACGGAGTAAACATACAAACGAAAGACAACAAGAACGAGAGAAAAATCGAACATGCGATAGATTAATTTATTTCTACTTGCTTCATTTGCGCGATTTATTGCGCTCCACGCCGCAGCTTGGACATAAGTCTAATAACTTTACTTGAGCACTATATTTCCCGTGTCTCATTATTTGCACCCAGTCACTAAATGTTGTACAGTACGAAAAAGAAATGGGATGATATTGCGATAAAAAGAGAAAGTCCGGTGCGAGGGTCACACATAGCGGCCACAAAAAATGCTCAATAAAATATGGAGGTCGTCAGGGTAATTCCCCGAATAGACCCCCGTCTTACATATGTTATCATTCTACCTCTGATTTCACTGTTTACACCTAATTTCTTCCACAGTGCAATTTAAAGTGAAAAAGAAGAAGAAGAAGAAGAAGAAGAAGAAGAAGAAGAAGAAGAAGAAGAAGAAGAAGAACTCGGAGCACTAAACCTTTTAAGGCTTATCTTCAATTACAGGCAGTAGATCCAAACTGGCTTTGGAGTTGGCGTTGACATTTCACAATCAGAAATTCTTATTATGAATTGCGGTATTGTTGCACTGCAACCTCGTGGAATCGTTGGGAAAACCAGACTTGAGTATGTGATGGATCGAGTGACTTAGGATGGTCTAAAAGGATTAATCTTTTTTACAAAAAGGAGACCATTTTCGCTCTTTGTATCGTCATTAATAAACGTCACGTTTTGCCTAGTCACTCACTGACAAGGATATTGTTCGAATAAAAAAAGAAGAACGGGAATATGAGCGATTTCGTTTATCTAATTTCCATGCATTACGTGTACGAGTATTCTCACACACACACACACACACACACACACACACACACATATATATATATATATATGATTATATATATATATATATATATATACATATATAATATATTCTTTTTAGTATTAAGCTACTGTCCCTAAAGAGAGTTGGTCCGAGAAAGATGGCGGCCAATGCCAAATTCATACCATAATTGTTGAACCGTTTATGAAGCCCTTATGTAGAAGACTTCCACCTGAGCTGCTTCTCATGCTTCATTAGCAGCGTTGGAAGCCCTTTCCATGACCTGCGCTGCTCCAGCTATTCCAGACTTGCCCGGATTCTCATGCTTCTCTGATATCAAGGCCCCTCCTTTTACTTTTCAGCAATTCAGAAGTTTCTAGGTCATCCTTTCCTATTCCCTCTGACATTTCCGGGCTGTAGATTCATTTTCCTCCCATTCCGAAGTATTTTTCCATTCCCAGCCTTTTTAGTTTTTCCTACAGGATATAACGCAAATAATTTACCTCAACAACTTAATGTAAATTTTATTGGCCTTCAGCATCGGCAATACGCCTCCACAAGGAAAGCTTAATTATTAAATAACAAAAATTGAATTTTCATGAAATTTAAGTGGTAAAATCTTGTGAATGTTTTGATCATACCTCTACAAGAAAGCGCTGCAGACTATTCCCGGTCTTTTGCACAAACCTCATTACCTTCCTCCCTTCACGTGCTTCGTGGGTCAACGCTTCTTTCTGCCAACTACAAATAGCTGTTGTATCTACAGTCAGAATTCTTAAACGAGTCACTTATTCCTGCTCTTCGATCAGCCATATTCACTTTCATTCCTCCATTTCCGGGTTTCCATTTACCCAAGATTCTTACTGTTACTCAACTTCCTGCTCTCTCGCAGGCACCTCATAACTCTGTAACCTTAAATAAAATAAAAGCTGCCGAGGCTAGAAGGATTCAATTTGGTATGTTTGATGATTAGAAGGTGGATGATCAAAATACCAATTTGCAGCTCTCTAGCCTCAGTGGTTTTTACAAATCTGAGGACGGACAGAATAAAGTGCGCGCGCACGGACGGACGGACATAGCCGGCACCAAGGTCCTTTAAATATACTCCGAGTATATTTAAAGGACCTTGGCCGGCACAATAGTTTTCTTTTACGGAAAACTAAAAAGTGGCGTCACTCCTTCCATATTGTATAGCTATGGAGAAATAACACACAATGTGAATTCTTTAGAAGGGTTGATATCAGAGGGTTACAGTATTTTCCAGGTGAGGTTGCTACAAAGTGTTGCTTTAGGCCAAGAGAGACAATGCTGGACGGGTGAGCGTTCCAATTGTATGACTGGTTATGCTTACTATATATATATATATATATATATATATATATATATATATATATATATATATATATATACTACTAAACCAGTTTGAAGATGAGTACTGAGATTAATATATATATATCCTATAATATATATTATATATATATTAGTATATAATAATATATATATATTATATATATTTATATATACATATATATACACACACACACACACACATATATATATATATATATATATATATATATATATATATATATACGTATATATATTATATACAATAATATCCTATGTATATATGTATATATAAAACATATGTATGCATATATATATCTATCTATATAGATGTTTACATATAGTATATACTAGTATATTTTTATATATAATACATATACGTATATATTATATATATATATATATATATATATATATATATATATATATATATATATATATATATATATATACTATATACTATATATACACGTATAAATAATATCTGTACTTATCATCTTCAAACTGGTTTAGTATGATAGACAACCAAACAATGATACTGTCTTTGGTATACGTAATCTAAGCTTGTTAGGTAGGTCGAGACTGAAAGTGAATATTTCATTCGCCTTGAAAAACTTCCTACTTTCCTCTTCACAAAGAATTCATTGCTGTCCATTACCTAATCAATTTCTCACTTAAAAATAATACTCTAGCTTAATGTTACAATAATCACGTACATATTTACGTAGAATACTTGTGTCTTCTGTATACGAAGAGCCTTTTAAACCGTTTCTGTATACGCATTCTTCCATGTCAAACTCTTAAGAAGTAGATAATAGAGCAGCTTACAGCAGACGGGTCTGTGCTCATTTGAACAAGTGCGTAATAAATGGAATGGAAATTTTCTCAATCTTATTTCCTTTGATTTCAGGAAATTTGATCTCAGTCCTTATAGATCTCATTGAAGAAAACACCGCTCATCTTCATGTTTATAATATATATGGAACTTGCGTTATTGAAGTCATAAAGATGTAAAACTTGTTTAAGGAATTTAGCAAAAACACAGATTAACAAAGGCTTGAATGGACTGGGAAACATTTAAGAGACTATGTAAACAAAAAGGTGGGAAAACATTAACTGTAAAAAAGCATTAATTAATATAAAATAGAAACGGTTTCATATGATGAATATCCGTTATTGCATAATTCAGAACATTAAGTTCAAGGTTTCTAGAAATGTGATCAACTCCTGTTCTTCAATCCAATAAAGTTCATCTTCATATGATGAGTGATAATGTTCGTGGAGATGCAAGTAACTTAGTAATAATATACCTGCTCTTTTGACCTTTTGTCCAGTAGCCTTGAACAACATACACCATGGTGAAGGTTAAATCACATTGGGCTTAAGTCTTGCAACTACAAAAATCAAAGGTGATTTGCGAACTTGCATTCGGCATTTTTCGTGGGTAGCGTTTTTCTAGCGTTTAGATACTAATTTTCAAGGGCATTCAAAGGTAAATGTTTACTAAGATATAATAAATTTATTTTATGATTTCTCAAAACAAATATCCTTAAAACGCTAACCAAAATATTTATGGTTTATCTGAAGCCTTTTCTATCTTTTTCTAGGAAAAACTATTTACAGTTAACTAAAACTAGCAATAATACTTAATTTTAAACGGGATGGAGTGTTTTTCTATAAAACCTTTATGCATTAGATGAATTTGCTGGGCAATTTGTTAATAACCAAAAGAAAATTCAAGGACTGTTCTCCGAACAAGGAAGAAAAAGACAACAACAAACCAGTTTGAACTAGTCTCGACTCCCATCCATTGTGAAGGTGGTCTTGGATGAAGGCAAGAATAATTAATGACCAATTTTGTAGGCGGAGATATTTATCTACATTTTTCGCTCATCATGATAAAACTTTTAGTCATTAGAGTTTGGAGACAGGAGTCCGGAAACTATAAGACTAAATAATGATAATAATACAAATATCTAACTTTCCTCCCGACTACCTAGGTTAAACAAAACGATGCTTTTTAACGTCCTACGAACGAAAAGTAGATTTGGTAAGAACATGACAGACATAAAAAACAGGACCGCCAGTCAGGATTAGAGGAAAAAATAGATAGTTTGGATCCAAACATAAGGGATCTGAACCTGGTTCATCATAGATGAGGTCAAATGGTTTCTTGTAAGGTTGTTTTTCTTGTACTTTTATCCGTTCTCTTGTGTAATCTATCTACGAAGCAGTGTGCTTGCTGTTGACTTTCAGCAGTTCTATGAGCGAGTGTATCAACATATGTTGAACATTACCTCGGATCTTGATTATCCTCCTTCGTATGGCATAAGTTAAAAGTCTGAGTTCATTTCTTATGGACTGGAGTCGAAGACGTAACCATAGATCTTTTCAGTAATAGAGGTTGGAATATATTAATTGGAATTTCTATCACAGTGGCACAATCATCTGGCACAGAGGTGCCAAGTAACGGGTACGCGTTGTAGCGTTATAGTATGGCTAAGTTTTTAATGAGATAGATCCAGTATATCCCAGGAAATGTGAGAGGGCTTCCGTATCTGTTGGAGACAAAAACGAAGACTGACGGAATTCCAGAGATGCCCCGTCTCGCTAATCAGCAAACTAGGCGCTAGCCAATATCTGTACTGGCCACTTAAGGGTTTGTGTTAAGTCATATCCGTACTTGGCACTTAAGGGGTTGTTAAGTCAAGTTCATAACACGCAACTGAATGTAGAGTTATTGCTATTCAGTTTGTGATATAAAATGTATACATATACATAATATTAGATGACAATATCTGTTGGAAGCACAATTTCATGGCAGTCACATTTAAGATACCTTTGATGGAAATCGTCAGTCATCTATTCTAGTCTATATATTTCTACATGCATTCACTTATTCTCCTTTGTTTAGTTGTAAATTTTTTTTATTAAGGTATACAACAGCTTCTGGTATATCTGTTTTCCCTCCATAAAAACAATCATACAATCTCGGATCATTTTCGAAAAAGTATAGATTTTTTTTCCTTGAACACAGCGCAAAAGCCTCTCCACCCTTTTTTGCATAGGACTGATACCAAAAGAAAGAAGGCCTTGAATAGCACATGAAAGTTAGAAATGTCTAATCCGTATTTACTTGCATAAGGAACAGAATTATTAATTGCCTCTATCTATGACAATTGGACCACTTTTTATATCTCTTTTAAATTACGCAATTACATTTTAATTTCTGCAGATTATGAAAAGTAGGTGCTACTTTTCTTGAATAAAATAGACAAGTGGTAGTGAAGAAAATTCGCCTCAGCATTTAAATCAGGCAAGTTGTCGGGTAACTTAAGAAACCAGTTAGATGATGCAAAGATCTGTGACTTTGTAAAAAAAAAACGGGAAGTGAAACTGGTTCGTTGGAAAATGTTCTAATTCAAAAGGCACGATCACACGTTACGAGATATCAGAAAAATGTTTCACAGGAGCTACAATTAGTTTATATTTCCCTATGGGAATGGAAATTAAAATTATTCATATTTTATGTGATTTTTTTCTGCCACAAGTCATGCACGTCATCATTTGTTTGTTAAAACAAACAGCCCATTATCACGTGATCACGTTGCCAAGGAATTACGGTAAAACTCGAACATCAGAAGGAAAGTGAATGACATTTAAGAATTTAGGAAGAAAAAGGGGTTTCCGGCCCTAATCAGATCCCGCTGTTCTGTCGAATGCAGAAACATCGCAATTGGCCTGAATGCAAGGCGATCGCCTGCTTTGTTGTCTTGCTTGGTTTTTTCTCGAGCAAACCCGTCGGCCTACATGAAGCGAGGTTCGTAGTCCTAGACTCTTTTACGTCATCAAGTAGGTTCGTGTTGTGTGTTGTTTACTGCCACACAGTGTTGCCAAACCTCAGACAATTATCGAATTATCGGTGATGCGGAGATGTGAGCCTAAATTAATGAATGAAAACAATGACCCGCATTCAGCAAGCATGAGGTGTTAGGTGCGGAGAAAGTCTTATATTCATAGAACTTAATTTTCAGCAATAAAAACCTGCCAAGATTTTGGTTTTTCCTTAATCGCCTTAAATATTTTCACTATTTCTAAAAACGAGAAACTTGCAAATTTTCGAAATACTTACAGTCTCCGAAATATAGATCAGATCTCATACGAAGGACACTAGCCTCCTGATTGCCTGCCTCGTTGTTAAGAAATTTATATTAAAATAAATAGATAGATAAATTGCTTGTGAAAGGGTTAGAACACCCTCTCTTAGAACTTAAAAAAGCAACGGGAATTCCAATATACGTATAAATAAAATCAACCATAACATTTGGTGAAGATCAGGTACATTGTCATTGAGGCCAAATCATTTTCATTTTCAAACCATGCAACAAGAAGAGACCCTCTTAGCGAGGTGTGGAGACCACGGCACTGGGGTTTACTGAGTGTCACTATAGACATACTCTCTCTCTCTCTCTCTCTCTCTCTCTCTCTCTCTCTCTCTCTCTCTTCATGATTTCCATTAATATCATATGGCAAATCATGTGTCACTCAATTACTGGGGGCTAAGCAGCTCAGCACTGAATATTAAAATCAAACATGGGATGTATTTCTAAAGACGAAAAATTGTATGCCAACAAGGTCCACACTATTACACACACACACACACACACCAACACACACACACACACATATATATATATTATATATATGCAAGTATACATTTATGATATACACGTATGTTTGTATTTATGTATGAACATGTATGTATAATCAGTGTTGTGGAACTCGGGGGTGATTTTGCGACCGAGGTATAGCGGCCTTGGCCTTGTCGTCGGCCTTGGAACGCTAAGGCTGAATCTCAGACTCCACCACGACCCTTCTGGTCTCGCTGACACTGGCCGAGGCCAGCTGGGGACCTTTCACTATTTTTTTTCTACCCACTTTAAGCAACTTACTGTGTTTTTTGACCAGTTATGAAACCTTAATGGGTCCTTATGTAATTTTACCAAAACTTGTATGGCCGAGGTCTGACTTTCACTGGGTGGTTCTTCATTTGAAGAGCTTTCTAGATATATTTCCACGCGTTATCTCTCAGAATCTCTCAGGAGGGTAGTGCTGTCAGTGCACCTGACGCGGTACACCGTAGGCGTTACTTATGGTTCTTTGCAGCGTCCCTTCGTCCCCTAACTGCACCCCCTTTCATTTCTTTTACCTCTCTTCATATTTTCTTTCTTCCATCCTACTGTCCACCCTCTCCTAAAAATGGTTTCAACGTGATTCTCAGCGAAAAATGACCTCAAAGGTCCCAGTGGCTTTTGGCCCAAATTTTATATTTCAATTCCAATTTCGATATCAGATCAGGAATATTATCTGAAGACTTTGGAATATTGTGCCAAAATACATATCCATTCATCCAAATGAATGGATATGTATTTTGGAAATGCCTGAATATGGACGGAAGACGACTGAATGCACCTCGCACGACGCAAGTGAAACAATTTATCTGTTATCATAGTTTAATGAAGGTGAAAACGCTCAATAACTTTATCACAAAACGTTAAAAGAAGGTCAATTTATTAGCGTAATAAAGTTGCTATTGTCAAATCGCAATAAACACAGAAGGCTGAATTTATAAAATTTTACTTTATGCAGAGCATTTCCCTTCAGTTTAATCAGACGGTGATTAGAAGAGTCAGAAACGACTCGTGCCGAGTTCGTGTTATGAACCTGCAATCGCCATTATTTCGCAGTGTAAAAAAGTCTACTTACCGATCGCCTATATTTCGGTACATTTTTTCGCTGAAATCCTTTAAAAATCAGAATAGGTCATAAATGTAGAATTTCTCCCTTTCCCGTACAGGTTTCGAACTAGGGACTGTAGCAGAATGATGATTTTAGCTCTTGATCTCTAGTGAGCGTCAGCCCCTTTCTTGCCCTCTAGCAGTATCACCTGCATTGTGAAAATTGTAGAATTTCTGGATAGTCCTTTAGATTATCTATGGTTATTCTAAGTTTTGTCTTGAGCAAATGCACACATTTTTACTCGTATTTAACAAAGCACTGATTGAATATCTCCAAGAATCAAGGGAAGCCAGATACTTAATCTGAAATGGAGGGGAGGTAAATTTAACCTTTCTCTGAATGTCAACTTCCAACTTGAAATCCTTCGAGCTGACGAAAAGAAAAAGAGCGCAAATTCTCAAGGAACTCACCATCTGACAAGAGGCACAAAGAATAAATAATGTCTGCCGTTGTTAGATAAGACTGGGGATGCTTGATGTTCATGAGGTGGTCCCGTCATGCGAATTAGGAAGACAGTGACGCGGCAAAACCGTCTTTGAAACGTGTAGTCATTCAGGATATGCCTTACGGTTTTTCTACAAAGAATAGCTTGATGATAATGTCCGATCTGGGAATTATCATGCTTCGATTGTCACTTGGCTGTCATTCTGTTAACTTGAATTATCCCGTTATATTCCATGGGAATTTGGTCTTGGTTTCAGATGCATATTCCTCTGCTTATGTATATATATATATATATATGTATATATATATATATATATATATATATATATATATATATATATATATATATATATATATATATATATATATATATGTTTATATATATGTGTGTGTGTGTATGTGCGTTAATATATATATATATATATGTATATAATATATATATATATATATATATATATATATATATATATATATATATATATATTATATATGTTGCTACCCCTTTCATTCCTTTTGCTGTACCGCCTTTCATATTCTGTCTTACTTTCTACCCTCTCCCAACAACTGATTCATAACGCAAATGAGAGGTTTTCCTCCTCTTATACCTTTCAGACTTTTATTGCCAACTTCCGTTTCAGCGCTGAATGACCTCATTGGTCCCAATGCTTGGTCTTGGCCTACATTCAATATTCAATTCAATTAGCTTTCGAGAAAACTTCTTTTTCTGGACGTGATTCCAACCTTTTATCGTGTTAATCAATTGTTTGATTGTAGGAACCAGTGACTAGGAAGGACTTACACACAGACACCATGCTCAATATATACATACATATATATATATATATATATATATATATATATATTATGTATATATATATATATATATATATATATATTATATATATATATATATATATGTTTCTCTAAAGCTAATTGAATTGAATATTGAATTTAGGCCAAAGGCCAGGCATTGGGACCAATGAGGTCATTCTGCGCTGAAACAGAAGTTGGCAACAAAAGTCTGAAAGGTATAAGAGGAGGAAAACCTCTCATTTGCGTTATGAATCAGTTGTTGGGAGAGGGTAGAAAGTAAGATGGAAGACGGAAAATGAAATGCGGTACAGCAAAAGGAATGAAAGGGGTAGCAGATAGGGCCGAAGGCACGCAGCAAAGAGCCTGAAATAATGCTTGCAGTGTATACACCGCATGAGGTACCATGAGGGCACTACCCCGCTACAGTGTTTTCGAAAGGTAATGCAGCTATAGATTTATATCACGCAGGATCTGCAATCACAGTATATTAAATGCATTGATTTCCAGGTTTGTTTTAGCATAAGTACTTCATTTTTATAATCCAAATCATCAGCCTCATAACTTTCTCCACAGCTCCAAGTTAGTGAGGGTTAGACGCATTATTGGCAGCAGTTTGCACGACGCAGTACGTCCTTCAGTCGTAAAAACCTCGTCTGTGGTTTTTGAAATTGTGAATGTAGTAGGCAGAGAGACGCGTTCGATTTCTTACTGCCTTTTTGGTTTACCATCCGCTATATTAATCACCCCTGCCGGCTGCCCTTTGAATTATTTTTTTCAATAGTTACCATCCCGATGCGTTTTCTTTTGATCTAAGTGTAAAGAGATTTGGTAGAGATCGACACCTGGCCTACAAGACCAACAAACGCTTTACGGAATCAGCGGGTAGCATACCCGGGAATTAGCTAGGCTCTTCTCTCTCTCTCTCTCTCTCGTCTCTCTCTCTCTCTCCTCCTCCATCTCTCTCTCTCTTCTTCTCCTCTATATATATATATATATATATATATATATATATATATATATATATATATATATATATATACATATATATTACATATATATCATCATAAAAAAATTCCCCTTTGGTTAACATATAAGAAAATGCAGAAGCCAGGTACTAGGTCGTACCTCTAAGTAAATGGGATACAATCCACAATGAAGTAAATTCACAGTTGATGGTCGAAAGCTTTAATCCTATACAAGAATTATATATTTTAAACTACAAGAGGAATTTACTTCATTGTGGATTGTATCCCCATATAAGAAAATATATCAATTCCGAGGTAGAGCGAATTAGATATTAAAGGACGTTTGTAGCTTAATGCGTATATATGATTAGACTCATATATATATATATATATATATATATATATATATATATATATATATATATATATATGTGTGTGTGTGTGTTTGTGTGTGTGTGCATTCATTATTTTCAGTCATTTTAGACCCAAGTTTCTCATTCGATAAACGCACCACATTACCATCATGTCTAAGCGTCAACTAGAATATATATATATACACACACACACACACACACACATATATATATATATATATATATATATATATATATATATATATATATATATATATATTATATTCCTTATTTCCAGGCATTTTAGACCCAAGTTTCTCATTTATTATTTTCAAATGGTAGCTGAACTTGCTTCGATAAACGCACCACATTACCGTCATTGTCTAAGCGTCAACTAGAATTTGAAGATGTCTTTCGAGTTTAGAGTTCACGTCTCGTCTCGATTTTTCCTAAAGTATTTCGGACGCTTCTTCCATATACTCTCTGATCATATTTCAGATTTACTCTTACCAGTCTATCATCATTTTCTTTTTCCTGTACTCTCTCAATAACTGTATATCTAAAATCTGATGTCTGGCCTCTTTTGAAGTATTTTAGGACTTATATATTAAAAATCAATATCGACGAAGTGCGATGTTTTTTGTGTTAACGAAGTAAAACACAGAAGACTGACTTCGGTTGTTCTCTATATACTTGATTATGTCTTAAGTCATTGAAATATAAAAGGTTGACTGTAATATATGTTTCTTTATAACGTCATTAATCGTTTTCATGTTGACCGTTCAGTTCAATTATGCTTCCAATACACTTGATTTGACTCCCTTTCCGATCTGCGTATCACCAAAATAAGAGGGACCGAGTTTATTAATGTCACCATTCTTGATATAAAGTTCCTGTTACGGCATTATATAATCGCTGAGAGACAACTCTGGGGAAATTGAATTTCAGATCAGACATCCCTTTAGGCTCTTTACTGATTCCTTATGAGCTTTATGGCATTTTTAAAAAACAGTTTTAGCTGGACGACTGCATAATCGCTTCGGGGAAGTCGAAAACAAAGGCTCTGTTATAATCCGCGAAATCGCTTTAGAAAAGGCCTCCAACATTTCCCTTATTTTTCGCGCTACTTGACAATGAAAAGCTGTTAACTCGATAGTTCAATACATCTGGGCACTTTGCGCCCTGCACGTAGCTCGTGCACTTTTTCACATACTTACGTGCTGAACAGGCAAAACTAAGGATGGATTACCTGAATCACGAGCTTCAGAACAAATTATATATATATATATATATATATATATATAAATATATATATATATATTTATATATATATATATATATTATATAATATATATATATATATATATATAATATATTATATAATATGTAGTTTTGCTTAAATGTTTTGCACTCCACCGGGACGGTTATGCTACTAGTATTTCTTCAGACCTTCCTGCTTGCTGAGTGACTGCACACACACACACAAACACTCAGACACACATATACACACACACACACACACACACACACACACACACATATATATATATATATATATATATATATATATATATATATATATAAATATATTATATATTTATGGGGCAGGTAATGGTATTATTAACTCTTCAGAGGGTTAATGAACTCTCGTGCCCTTTTGGCGCATAGTTTCTGCTCAAAATCGGCGAACACTGATTACGGAAGTAGCGTAATTGGCCATTAACTTAAAATAAATCCTCCACTGATTGGACTGCCCATATGTAAAGAAAAAAATTTGACAAAGTGAAACAACAAATTAACATCACTAGAGCTGAACATGAAGCCAGACATTGTATGCATGTGTAAATAACAGTTCGAGTGAAAACAGGTACTCGTGCATAGCGCCTTAAGTTATCATTACAGTTTCTTTAATCTTGGAAGCATTGGGCCTACAATATTGGTAATATACAATGGCAGTGGATGGAAACAAGGTGAGCAGCGTGTCAGCATGGCAAGTGAAGAGACTGTATACCAACACTGCAAAGAAGCACACAAGGCGTTAGTCGAAGTTTCCCGTTGAAAGGAATCATGTTCTAGAAATGCAAAGAGAATACACCATTGTTGGAGCAAAGAGAGACCCCGAAGACTGGAGACATCCGAAAAGAACAGCATTTCATTCATGGGAAATCAAAAGCTCTCAATATAAAGGACTACATAATAGGAGTGAATAACTACATTGAGACTAGCATCATCTCCATAGCATACGGGGAAGCATTAAAGACAATAAATATCTCGAAATACTACCCTGTTGACCAATCGCCTGCGACGACAGGTTTATATCGCTGAGAAAATGTCAGCAATAAATCTTCCAGGTTTAAAAACACATCTTCCGACGTGTAAGTTGCAAAGCTTCTAAAATATGGCAGTTCCGTGTCTAGCCGAGGCAAAGGCAGCGGTAAAAATAAATCATGAGTCTGACCGATCCACTGTCAAAGTTGTTTTCAATGTCTCTACAAACAAAAATGACAGACTGTTCAAAAAGAGCGTTAAGTGTAATTATCTATGCACTGCATGCATGCTGGTTATCGGGGGATAAGTACTCGTATTAAGGGAGCTTGTACAATGGTTAATGACTAACCCTTCAGTATCTTTAGAAAGCTGAATATTGATAAAATTTGACCTGTGACTGTAGCAAGCAGCACCTCCGCACCCTTTGGAGACAAAATGCGTTACAATTTTGCTTTCATCTGGAATATATAATACTTTTTGCTAACAGACAAAATTCATGTTTAGGTAGGAAGACTTCATGAGTCTTTTACAAGCTACTGAAAAATAAAGCAGATGGCCAGTTTAATGAGAACCTTTCCATGACCACGGGACGAAAAGCAAATTTAGGGATAAGTGCATCTTCTGGGTGACAGAAATTTGGAGGACGAACGCCAACCATAGAATTTTTAACCTCAAATGCCCAGTGGAATTGCTGATGCTTGTCATTATTAGCTATTTTTTGAATACCAGTGATAAATAAAATAACTCATGGAAAGTAGAATATGTATACATTATAGCCTTAAGTATACATCACAAAACTATGTTGAATTAATGAAATGAGCATATTATTCCGTATGGGGAAAAGTTTACTATTTATAGAAATTATATTTTGGCGTTCTTTGGGCCGTGAATAGTAAAAACAGAATTTTACTAAGAATTTAACATGATTATATCTAAGAAAAAAATGCTCATATCATAGATTGCATTAGGGCACTTTCCCTCTTTAAACAATGCATCGGAGAAGGTCAAAGGTCAATTATCACTTTATACCACCAGGCTTTGTTTCCCTTTAAACTAAAGTCGCGAAACAGAATTTATTAACTCAACGAATAATTTCTATTAGATTGTTATGTGTTGTGCATACAAATAAAGAAGTAATATATGGGAAGAATCACTGAATGATGATTTGAATAGATTTTGATGCGCTGATAGATAGTTATGTTGTGTGACGAAAGGGCGATTGGTTAGGTTGGCGGTCACTGAATCATTAGGAGGAACAATACCATATTGGAAGGAAATTTAGGAATTCAGTGGACAAAGCAAGTTCTTCGGAGAGAATACAGGTTAACTTTCGAAAATTGATTCACCTGGTGTTGTTCAAAACATAAACTGAGAGGTATCTTATTATAATCTAATCATCAGGGTACTAAAGACAGATATGTTAATTAGATGGAGTGTGGCCATTTCTCAACTAGTGGGTGAACTGCATCCTAACTGCATTGTTGTCTCATTTCTCAACTACAGGGTTAACTGTCCTAACTGCATTGTCGCCTCATTTTTCAACTAGTGGGTGAACTGCATCCTAACTGCATTGTTGTTTCATTTCTCAACTAGAGGGTTAACTGTCCTAACTGCATTGTCGCCTCATTTTTCAACTAGTGGGTGAACTGCATCCTAACTGCATTGTTGCCTCATTTCTCAATGAGTGGGTGAACTGCATCCTAACTGCATTGTTGCCTCATTTCTCAATGACTGGGTTAACTGCGTCTTAACAGCCTTGTAGCCTCATTTCTCAACTAGTGGGTGAACTGCCTCCTAACTGCATTATTACCTCATTTCTCAAATAGTGGGTGAACTGTGTCTTAACTGCATTGTTGCCTCATTTCTCAACTAGTGGGTTAACTGCGTCCTAACTGCATTGTTGCCTCATTTCTCAACGAGTGGGTGGATTGCGTCTTAACTGCATTGTTGCCTCACTTCTCAACGAGTGGATGAACTGCGTCCCAACTGCATTGTTGCCTCACTTCTCAATGAGTGGGTGAACTGCGTCCTAACTCATTGTTGCCTCACTTCTCAACGAGTGGGCGAACTGCGTCTTAACTGCATTGTTGTCTCATTTCTCAACGAGTGGGTGAACTACATCTTAATTGCATTGTTGCCTCATTTCTCAACGAGTGGGTGAACTGCATCCTAACTGCATTGTTGCATCCTAACTGCATTGTTGCCTCATTTCTCAACTAGTGGGTGAACTGCGTCTTAACTGCATTGTTGCCTCATTTCTCAACTAGTGGGTGAACTGCGTCCTAACTGCATTGTTGCCTGCCCTCCTTCCTCAAACTATGGTTGGGAACTTCATCCTCTGCACCTGTTGCCTCCATTCCTCAACGAGTGGGAAGTTGGGGGGGGGAACTTGACCTTCCTAAACTGCATTGTTGCCTCCTTCTTCAAAGAACTTTTTGTCATCCTAAACTGCATTTATTGCCTCATTTCTCAACTAGTGGGTGAACTGCATCCTAACTGCATTGTTGCCAAAGTCATAGCCTTGCTCTTACGACTGATTGATTATATGGCATATATTCAATAAGACATCAATTTAGAACTATTACCGTATTGTACGACGGCCAACGAAGAATTGGCTAGTTTCTTAATTCATTGTTCGTTATGGAAATATTGCCATATGCAGGTGCCAGATTATTTATTGTTTGTTTGTTTGTATGGTGTTTTTACGTTGCATGGCCAGATTATTTACTTAACAATAAATAACATTTCCTTTCAAAGGTGCTATACTTGAAATAAATTACATTAGAATTGAGTAGACTTATTCAACGTATTAAAGATCATTATACCGATAGGTCCACGATTTCTAATTTTATTTTCAACTCTAGCTTTGTGACAGCATACAGAAGATTTTGAAGTTGGCTTTGCTGCCGCTCAAGTCTTGACTCAACGTATCGTACTGCACTGGGGTGTTGTCATTTCGTCTCCTACAGACGATAAATAATACATCAAGGTATTAACATTCTTTGAAAACGATGTTTAATTAAACTAATTTTGTCCTTTGATCAATAAAATAATTTGCATGACACATTTAGTGGGCCTAAATTGGACTTCTGATTTTCCCAAATGATCAGCCTAGGTCTATTTTCAGCAGTATACTCTCTTGGATACGTAATATTAATTAATGAATATCTAAATCGACAATATATATATATATATATATATATATATATATATATATATATATATATATTCTGTTTTATTTTATTATTCCCGTTATTCTTGTTTTATTAGCCATGTTCGCCTTTCTTCTTATCCTTTTCATAATTGCTTAACATAATTAACTCAGACCTAGCTATTGAAAGTCAAAAAGCAATCATAAAAAAATCAAACGAAAATAATTCAGTCTTATTTTTTATCGAATTCCTTGCATATCATCCTGTTTCATTTGGAAACGTTGGAAAGCTGTGGGAGTCAAAACTGACGAATACATTAAGAAAGGCTTACTTTCATTAAAGCTTTCTTAGGTTGATCTTTCTGTAGCTATTCATTTCTTCTAAATATAAATTAATTCAAATTAGTTTCACATGTATACCTTGACCTACTACCATAAGCATATTATAAGTAGCTGAAAGGATAAGAAATATAAAAGGTGACGATCTCGTTCAAGTCTATTTCATTTTTTTTTTCAAGAAAAACCTACTGCTTTAATCAAGGGTTGCTCTTTGACGGCTGCAGGGTGTAACACGAGTGTATGCACATATTTTGTGGAATGAAAGATAAAGTTTCTTAGAACAGAAAATATTTTATAAACATGCATTTTAAGGCGTCCGTTGTTGGTGCTGGGAATTTTTTAAAAACCAGTTATCATTAGTGATGCTTTCGCGCGATGGAGTTCGTAGCAAGAACTCGGACCGAGACGCCTGAGATGTAGAAGAGAGCGGAGGTGGCGTATAGGAGTGATGGAAGGATTAGGCCGATGTTAATAAAGTATCTCCCAATAAAATGTATTCTTTAGGTTTTGAAGAAATGATTTCATGCATCATTGAAACTGTTTCCCTCCCTATCCGTGGTATTCACTGGCCACCGATAAAAAACAAAACAAAAAGAGTAAGCCTAACTGAATCTGTCATCCATCAAAGATAAGTTTCCTTATTCATTAGACTTATTCATTAGACAACTATCAAAGATTTCAAGTGTAGATTCAAAAATCTCTTCCTCTCCATCTAAAGTATTCATCAGACACCAGTCATAAGCGTAGAGCTAGTTATGATTCCTGGTTCAGCAATGTCGTGACGAGGCACTAGAATTCAAAGTTCACAAATGAATGTTGCTCAGCAGCATTTACACTACTGTATTGTCTTGCTCTCTTGTGGTGCTTCGAGGTGTTCCACCTCTAGGCCCATGTTCTAAATTTTGCCGTTCTTTAAACAATTTGATTCATCTACGTATGATTCTCTCCGGTTTATTAAGCTTTCTTGATATCTCTTCAACAGGAACTTGCACCGAATGCAGTGCAATAATTCTCTCGCTCATCGAGGGATGTTTCTTAGACCGATAAATGACACATTGGCATTAGATTCCCGTGCACATAACATCAAAAGCAATAGTCAGGTCGCCTGGTTCACACTGTTAGGATATCATTTTTTGTTCTTTTTGTCTTTAAATTTGATAGCATTTTGTGAGATTCCAATGTTTTCTGTAAAATTTAACAAATGGAATAGTTCAGCTACCTTCAACTTACTATTGAAATGATAATTTAAGGACTATGTTTATGCGATACTACTAGTGATAGGTGTCTCCTATCTATTTGGTAATGTATATCTATGGTTGTGATATGACGTTTTTTATCACTTCGTTTCGTTCACGTCAATTTTGCTATATGGAAAATAGTTTTACACAATAACATAACATAATGTTCCAAAGATATCAGTGTCCAGTTTACATTTCTACATTGTTAAGCATTGCGTAACTACGCGTACCAAGTAGGTCAGCAGTTGTTTTCCGCAACGGGAACTTGAATGAAGAGTAGGAGCGGAGAAACAGTTTGGAGGAGGTCTTTAACAGTGTGACCACCTCAGTTTCAGGAGTGAAATCCTGAGTAAATCATTGCATTTTTCTAATAATTACAGATATATACATGCACGCGCAAACGTGTGTTCTCGTGTGTGTGCGTGTATCTGTAAGTGCGTAAGCACATGTAGGCGTATAACCACATGATTACCTAAATTGGAAAATAAATAGTGAGAGAGAGAGAGAGAGAGAGAGAGAGAGAGAGAAGAGAGAGAGAGAGAGAGCCACGTGTTGCTATCCATACGAATGCAAGAGTCCCCCACCCCCCGGTGACCGTTATCGTCACGGTTTGTAGCTGGAACAATGCCTGCTTCCTACGTCGACCTTCCAGTCTCAGAGATGAATGCAAAGATATGGAGGGACATGTTTGTTCCAGGGAGACTTCAAGGATCTCGCCCTTTCGTGTCAACAAAATCAGGGCGTCTCTCAACACACTATAGCAGGAAGTCAATTCAAGGGCGCTACTGTTGTGACGCAGGATGTTTCCTTGAGATACCGTTCATTATCCCAGATTAATTACCAGGTCTCAGTCTATTTCATAGCGAAGTATGAATGTGTCCAGATAAAGGGTAATACGTTAGTAAGGGCTTGGCTATGAAATCAAATGCCTTTTGTTTGAAATAACAACGTCCACTCAGGACAGAGGAAAACTCAAAAGATGATTATGGAAATATGGAACAGGAGATAGAATGCTAAAGCTTGGCATGAAAAGGAAAGAAACCAAGACCGAACAATCATACCAAAATTAAGTTGATTTTCCGAAAACAGACGCAGAATGAGAGGCCACACCAGTAGGTGTTCCAAGGCCATCGTGTACGAAAAGGTAGGAGCCCAAAGAGCAGCAACGGATATGAACTACTGAGTAGCAGTATGGTGGGAAGCAAATCCAGATACACTGCGTTTGATTTACTACAGATATTGTTAATATTATTATCATCATTATTCAGGAGATGAACTCTATTCACAGGTGCCATTGACTTGATTCTTTGAGGTTCTAGTCGCATAACATCCTCAGAGAGAATGTTCCACATTCCAGTGGTAGGAGAATAAAGGAATTCTGGAACTGAGAAGAGAACAATGGAAGAAGCTCTCGGGATATGAACGTGTAAAGCTTTATCTTTATATCCAGTACTTCAAAAACATAATAGATTTCAGTTTGAACAGAGAAATCCCCTCCTGATTTATATATGTATATACATACATACATACATATATATATATATATATGTATATATATATGTATGTATGTATGTATGTATGTATGTATGTATGTATGTATAACTGAATCACGAAAATATGGAACGTGATGATTGCATAAATAAAGGCAAATACCACTGAGTGAAAGTGGAACAACGAGAGGTTGCCAGGCCTTTCGACACCCGGTCCTTTACTAGCAGACCATTTGCCTTTATATATATATATATATATATATATATATATATATATATATATATATATATATATATATGCGTGGTTATGCATATTTTATGTGGAAATCCTGTCGCTCTCCAGCCAAAAGGAGACATAATCCCAGGGTAGCCTCTCTTGAAGAAACAACTAAAAGCCTAGAGTCGGGGGGAGGGTAGGAATCCCCCACCCCCGCAAGTCTATCAGCTTTCAGCTTCAATAGCAAGTGAGATTCTTTTCAAGTCTCATTAGTCTTATTATGATACCATTTAAAGGCTCAAAAGACTGATATGAGACGCCTGGAAGTTTCGGGGGGGAGAAAGAGAGAAAAAAAAAAAAAAAAGCGGCTAAGATTTGAAAGGTTTTTATATTGGTGAGGGATTTCGCGAAGCCGCCGCTTTGATCAAGTTGACGATAAATTTGGTACGTGGCGAAAGAAGTTTGACCATTTGAGTACACGCATTGCATACTTGCGTGAGCATCCGAATATATATATGTTATTTTTTAGTGTGGATGCTAGTGGTACACAGCTGCTTAGATGAAAATTTATATTTATGTATATACATATATATATATATATAGTATATATAGATAAACATACACACACACACACACACACACACATATATATATATATATATATATATATATATATATATATATATATATATGTATATATATTATGCAGCATATATATATATATATATATATATATATATATAATATATATATATATATATATATATATATATATATATATATATATTTATTTGTATATAAAGTAGGTTACATGCCTATACTCACTTTCTCCTACAGTGGAGGCTGTTATAAACCTATCATTTCTCAGCAAGTATTTTGGTATGACACTACTAGACCTAATAAACATTTCCCTACTATGGTTACAGCTCATAACGGTTAGCTACTACCAAATAAGTAATTCACTGCAGAGGATAAGGAAAAAAATAATCACGGCACACTGTGTGTTTATTTGTTAACGTTCTTGTAATTTTTATTGAAAAGTCACGAAGAACCAAGTTAATGAGATGTTGCATTAGCTAACATCAATAACAGCAGTGGAGAGACCAAACAATTTGTCATATCGCTGAATGTCCATTTTAATATTTCAGTTAAAAGGCGAACTGAGCTCAGTTGAAATACAACGCCGTTGAAATACAAGAACCGGAAATATTCAGACATAATTTTTTTTCAGCAAATACAACAGAATATAAAAATTAAGTAATGAATGAGTAATGATAAAAAACAATTCTGAATCTCTTGTCTGTCTATCCACCAACCTATTTATATATAGAAAGGTAGATAGATAGATAGAGTTACATAATTCTATGATTTTGTTGTACTTGATAAAAAATTTTTGCATGACAATCTCCGTTTTTTGTTTTTCAAAAGTGTTTGGTTTTATTCGCTTTTGTTTGCCATAGAATCCAATTCAGTTCAGTTCACATATCTAACTGAAATATATATACATATATATATGTATATATATATTTACATTTGTGTGTGTGTGTGTGTGTGTACATTATAAAACTCAATTTTTGGCTGAAGAAGTTTTCTTGGTCTCATAACCGAAGGGAGTTTGGTAACGGTTTTTTATTTTTTTATTTTTTTTTACTGTAAGCTGGCTAATGTTACAGGATTCCTGCAATTTTTGGAGTCCAGTGTATGTTTGTATGTCTTTGGACGAGGCGTATATTCATTATAGCAGATAGATGGCTTTCGGAAAGTAACTCTACTATACAAGACTACTTCGACCTACAATGGGGATCAGAACAGTGAGATCTAAGACACTTCAGCTGCGTTTACACCAAGCGAATCGAATCGATTCAATTCATAAAGAATCAACACGATTCACGATTCGTCTCGATTCGCCACACTAATTTCAATGCAACCGTTGACACCAGGCGAATCGGCATGATTTGAATTGACTCGATTCTTCTTCTTCTCCCCGGCTTTATCCATATTCGCTTGGTGTCAACGGTTACATTGAAATGAGTGTGGTGAAAGAAGACGAATCATGAATCGTGTTGATTCTTTATGAATTGAATCGACTCGATTCGTTTGGTGTAAACGCAACCTCAAGAGCACCAGCTTCAATCTAGTGCAGGATACTACATATAAGATATGGATCATAAGAAAGGAACGAAAGTACGCAAATTAATGATTGTGAGAAAGTTTGTCCATTGCGTCATATACGAAAAGGGTCATTCTGAAATACTTTGGCTGGCCTAGCTTGATGGGCCTGATAGGAACAAATAATACTGGCACGGTAAGCGAGATGGAAGAGGAGGCAAATGCCATAATATAGATTGATATGTTCTTGAGGCAACTGAAATTCATGTCATGTAAACCGAGGGACCCTGGAGATAGGAGAGAGCATCCTATTCTTTGAAGGACATCACCAAGGATCCTAAGTAGAACAGTTCCTGCAGCGAAATTGTCCTATAATGACGGAAGGTATCGCAGTTCTCGAGAAGAGAATGTTTTTCTGATGTATTTGTGCTTTATTTACCATTCATGAGACATTTAGAATCACGGACATATGCATGATATTCATGTACTATGCATAATATTTAAATAATAAACATTTACTTTTGAGAAGGAGAGAAAGAGG
>NC_061109.1:99589354-99591854 GCF_015104395.2 Macrobrachium nipponense | reverse complement strand
TTGTGCCTATGTTGATCTAAGCAATAAATTAAGTGCTTTTGGTCGACTGTTGTTTACCGCAGCAAGGTTTGGGACTTGTAACTTCATCGCAAACGAATTCTCTAAAGGAGAAAAGCGATTAGTTTAAAAGTTAATAATAAAAATAATAATAATAATATAAATAATAATATAATAATAATAATAATAAAGAGTGTGCTCCTAGAAAAAGCGCACAAAGTAAGAAAAGTGATGGACTCCTAAGGAGGCAGGATGCAACCCGGAACCCCACACTATGAATACCGCCCAGTAGAATTGGAAGACTGTGATAGCTGGCCACCGTGCCACCCCCCGCCCCCGCCACCCTCCCCCCTGAAAAATAATGATAATAATAACATGAGTATAAATAAATTCCTCTCATAAGACTGTAGTAAAAGACAGAAGTGAGTGCTAATGAACTTCAGGTAAGGTCTACAGAGCCTATATGTGACCCAGACTGGAAAATGCTGCAATGAAAAATTTTGATGCCGAACCCTAACAATTCATAATTTCCTCAATTTTTCCAAACCTTTTGACGGAACGTAATGTTTTCATTTGTTGAGGGGATTTTTACTTAACAAAAAATGAAATTGAAGCATGAGTGAAGAAATTTTAGTGCTTTGTTAGAATTAGGTCTTGGAATTCTAATTCGTTTGATTCGTCAAAAAAAATGATGATTTAATAATGAATAGCCAGCGAGCGAAAAATTAATGGCAGTGAATTTTTTTTTTTTCCGTAACCGGCCGCTATAATGCAGCCACAATGAAAGTTGGCAGAATTTTGGTTAGTTAATTACGAGTGTTTTCCCATTTCGTTTATGTATTGCTGCTGGAAGTTTGCATTCCCGAAATCTAACTTCTCTTCTTGTTTTAAACTTTTCATGTATCATGTGACGTTTACGAATAAAAATGTATTTTAACTGGGTAATAAACAAGGAAGCGGATGTGTGGACAGGTTTCATGAACAGTTATGGGTTAAGTTTGAAAGTCAAAGGAAAAAGATGTCTGTAGCACACGGGAGCAAGAAAAAGACTGCGACATATTCGATAGAGAGGCGATGTGGAGCGGCTGAAGATGATGACCTAAAAGAGAAGTTGGTAAGAACGAACGAATCTAGATTTTATGATGGAAGCAAGACCTGTTAGAATATGTAATTGGGACTTGATACTGATAATTCGATGTTTATGAATAAATTATTTTCAGGAAAAGGATAGTTATGTGACTACTTTCTTCTCTATAGTAAGTCCATTTTTCGTTTTTTATAATCTTTTATGCTTATGTTATTTGTACTTGATGTTGTATTTTCTTTTGTAGGCCATGCACTTGTAAGAAGAGAATAGATTCCTACCTACTTTGTATATTTTGTATCGTCTCTTTTTGGACAAATTTGAACTAATAGTTATACGCTTTTGTCTACAAAATAACTAATTAGGCGGGAGAGTGACTGGATGGGTGTAAAACGACTCTGAGACAACGTATATTATATCTATGTGTGTTCAATATTCATATAACTGAGGTGAAGATAGAAAACGCCCTTCTCCCCGTCCTCCCCCCCAGGTCCTCCCGCCCCCCCTCCCCCCCTCCCCCAACAGAAATTGGGGTGAATGGAGAGTTAAATATGCCTGATGCTTGCAGACTACAAAGCACTGATCCGGGATAGCGCAGAGAGAGAATAAGGACTGGTGACAGACTTTGAAGTTTGCGAGAGGAGAAATTTGAAAGAGAAAAAATGGAATCAAGGACATGTCTTAATGTAAAGAAAAAATTAAAATATTTTATTATTCAGAATATATCGAGGATCCTAATATGTATTCACTTACTGTTTCTTTTTGGGGATTTTTTCCATACTATTTTTAATAAAATCTCGACATTCCTTTTAAGGTTATCAGCTGTACAGAAGTGGTATTAAAATCTTCAATATTGTTTCTCTTGCAATATTTATCTGGGCATAGATATAAAATAATTATCAATTTTTTTATACATAAGACTTGAAAACCAATTTTGTATACTCCGATTATAGATATTTACAGTGTATGGTGACCCACAAATCAAATATCAAAATATAGAAAACCATAAAGTAAAATAAAAAACGAGATTATATCCCTTTCTCCTAGACTGCCTCACGAAGTTCCGTAAAACCTTATGATTCTGAAGTTAATCTAGATACTAACTTTGATTACCTAAGTTTCATATCTCTGGAAATATGTTCATTTCCTTGGTATGTAAGTGAACGCTGGCTATTTACCTTAATTCGCGGAGCCAGAGATAAAAAGTTTGTAGGCCACGTGCAATATCCATGTTCTAGAAGCTGACCCGGAAGCATTTTCCCGAGATGTAAGGAGTACCTACCCCTCGGGAATCGGAACCTTTCCTAGTAAAAAGCGGGACGCCATATCACAAAAACTAACCTTTGAATTTTCTTTCCCTGAAAAAAGCGGGACGCTATATCTTACAAACTAACCATCGAATTTTCTTGAAAATAATCT
>NC_061109.1:99539354-99584354 GCF_015104395.2 Macrobrachium nipponense | reverse complement strand
GAGAGAGAGATGTGAACGGTTTGAGTCTTTAAGCCCGAATGAAAAACTTCTCCCTTACGGAAGCTGGACTGGAGATGACACAAAACGTTTTTGGCAATAATGCTTCCAGAAGCTTAGAAATCTTAGGCAACTTTACATACAAAATGTGTAATCTGCACGTGGCTTTGACAAAGACATGCGCGTATGAGACCAGTCTGTTAAAAAAGACACGTACTCGACTCGATCGACCGAAGCAGAAGTCCCTTATCGTTACTTGATGGGGGGGGCGGCGCGGGGGGGGGAAAAAACTCGGAGCTGGAGAGGATGACACAAAACGTTTTTGGCAATAATGCTTCCAGAAGCTTCGAAATCTTAAGCAACTTTACATACAAAATGTGTAATCTGCATGTGGCTTTGACAAAGACATACGCGTATGAGACCAGTCTATTAAAAAAAGACACGTACTCGACTCGCTCGACAGAAGCAGAAGTCCCTTATCTTACTTGATGACAGAATCCCAAAACACATTGAAGATTCGAGCTCGCTTATCAAACGTGTTGACAGATTTTGAAAAACAACTCTAGCTTTGAACGGACAAAGATATTCTCTCTCTTTCTACTTTCTATGTTATATATATTTTTATAATGATGTTATGCGAAATCTGACACATTTAAAACATCCTATCTCTAAGCTAGCTAGGAATCTGAAAAAATGTTGCACAATTCTACTTAACATTTTATACAGTCAAAGAGGGGAAATATGCATTTTGAAAGTAGCAATATATAATAATATGTATATATATACATATATGTATGTATGCATACATTAACATACACATTATATATGTATATATATATATATATATATATATATATATATACATATACATATACACACACACACATATATAGTATACTATATATATATATTATATTAAATATTATATATATATATATATATATATATATATATATATATATATATAATATATATATATATTATATATATATATATCATATATCATATATATATATATAATATATATATATTATATATTACATATAAATATTAAATATAAGAAATAATATATGCATATATAAGTATATTTATACAAGTTATTGATTATAATATTTTATATATGTTATATAATATATTATAATGTATAGTATAATGATGAGTAGTTAGTAGTTATATAATTTATAATATTATAATTATAATGATAAGATTAATATAGTACAGAGAGAAGAGAGGATAGAGAGAGGGAGAGAGAGAGAGGAAAGAGAGAGAGAGAAGGGTATGAGTGGAGTTGCATTCCTTATTTGAAAATTCTGAAATACTAAATGTAATTTCAACAGTTTTAATGGCATTTCTGAATGAGTCTAGATAATTCAGAATAGTTCACACTTCCAGAACAGGTGGAAACAACATGGAAGTCACTTATGAGGAACAAGGAAGCAGAAAAGAAAAGAGATGAAGAGGAACAATTATTTTCAGGCAACGAGAGATATATCAGTGTATGATTTTCTGTGGAGTGTAAAATAACGGATTTTACCTCACTATACAATGGAAAATCTCCATATTCATTTATCTAATCTTCCTGAGACTAGATAAGGTTAGTGTGATTTTAAGTTTAAAATCGTCATCTTTTTTTAAACATGTAATATGACAAAAATGACTGTTGTCTTGTCACTGCAGTATGGAATCAATAACTAGTTTTAGATAGCTAGTCAAGTTCTATATTATCTTTGTATGAGGCAAGACCGTATAACTACCAAGCAGTAAAGCTCCAGTACACAAACAATTTCACATGAGTATTTTTCAATCTATTCTTCTCGCTTTGCATTGTACATCACGTTAATAGCGAACTTGATGATAACGATGAGAGCGGCGAAAAGAGGAAAATATGCGGACTCCATAAGAACCAACAACTAACACGTTTAATTGCCAATTTCTTCGTTGATGAAGACACTAAGATGCACACGAAGCCACAATGGCAAAATTACTTACTCGTATTTGTTTACAAGAACAAACTGAGAAGCATTGATGTACATTTACGAAATCCTTGCTTTAGGGAATTTGCCAAGCCATCAGTACACACGCACACGCACACAAACACACAGCAGCGCAACTAGTTTTTTTAGACTCAGCGGCACCCTATTTTTTAATCGGTAACCATCACCTAACCATGACGGCTCTTCCTGTTTTTACTGACAGCAAAATCTGGTTAGAGAAGAGGCTAAAGGTTAAACAACGTTCATATGATATGATCTTTTTTAACAGGGAATAAAAGCAGAAATAAACAAATTTCCTAATCACAGGAGAGCTAAAATTTGGAGTTTTGGTTTCCATTTGTTCGCAAACTTGAGTACCTACTGAAAGGAGTGGAAATGGATGTGAAATCTGCTAAATATTCTTCCTTGGTTTCATAAAATGTCACCGAAATAAAGTAAATTAAAGATGCTTAAGAAAACAAATCACGTTAGTAACTTAATGTAGCATATGAAATGAATTTAGTTGATTGCAAATGTCAACTCATTATCTATTGAAAGTCATTAAGAACCATCTATGGTTTTTTCTTTCTTCGGGGCCAAAAAAATTCAATTGAACGGCTCACTGGACTTTGTACTTGGAATATTTATGAGTCTTATCACATTATCGTGATTCATATATACGCATTAAGCTACAAACGTAATTTCATATCTAATTCGCTCTACCTCGGAATTAATATATTTTCATATATGTTGACCGAAGGGGAATTTTTAGTTGATAATAATTTCGTCGGCTCACGGACGCGAACCTCGGAACCAAGAAATCAGGACGTACAGTGGTTAGAGTGCTTCACTGAGCTGACGAAATTATTATCAACTAAAAATTCCCCTTCGGTTAACATATATGAAAATATATTACTTCCGAGTAGAGCGAATTAGGTATCAAAGGACATTTGTAGCTTAATGCGTATATTGGAATATATATATATATATATATATATATATATATATATATATATATATATATATATATATATATATATAACAGACAGCATTGATTAAGGAATATCGAAAAGGATTTTTCTTCAGTTAGGAAGATAGAACAAGGTTGATTAGAATGAGTGTGTCAAATTCACTTTGTATGATTCAAATGCATATCGATAAGTACATTTTTGTTGTATAATGGACAAGAAATAAAGAACAACTATTGCTCTCTCTCTCTCTCTCTCTCTCTCTCTCCGTTTTAAATGCAAATTTCATATCATTCTCACTGAGCACGAAGGCATACCGTGGGTGGAAAGCTTAAATGACCAATGGCCGGACCAATAAACCAGCTAAAAGCAACTCGGATTGTGAGTCATACCAGTGAGTCAGAAGGCAGGTAACATGGGGGAGTAGTCCACAAAAGTATTGGAGGTTACATGGCGCGATCTCCATCCTGAGGATAATTCAAAGTATATGAAAACCTTTGTTCTGATGGCAGTTTTCTCTGGGAACAAGTCTGTAACTCTTAAGATTTTGGTTACAACCTTTGCTTGGAATATTATGAAACGATCAAGACTGGGCCCATGTTACAGATATGGCCCTCTCTCTCTCTCTCTCTCTCTCTCTCTCTCTCTCTCTCTCTATATAATATATATATATCTATATTATACCTATACTTATATATATATATATATATATATTCTATATACTATATATATATATATATATATATATATATATATATATATATAAATAAATATGCATTTACATACAAACATATATGTATATATATATGTAAGTAAGTAAATGTATGTATGTATATATACATACACACACAAATATATATATATATATATATATATATATATATATACATATATAATATATATATAATATATATATATATATAATATATATATATATATATATATACATATATATTATATATATATATATACATATATATATATATAAATATATAATTATATATATTATATATATATATATAATATATATATATATATATATATCTATATACCAATAATATAACGCCCTTGCCATATATCTTGAAAGTCAAGGGGCCACATGCATGTTACAAACACATACAAAAAGAGAAAGAGAGACCCTCGTCACTTGGTTTATGAGCTTATCAGAAATTATCCTTCTAATGCCTGACTTACCAAAGCTTTCATTTCTCCGTTTATGAAAACGCCACTACTGCCCTGTGCCTCCTTGGAGGTAATCTAGGAGAAACAGAAGGAATCTCGCCTCCCAAGTTAATTAGGTGACTCAGGTTACAAAATGTCTTTGATTTTAACCCAGCTGTTACTTGCTTACTTCCAATGGTTGCTCTCCAGTTGCCCCTGTTACTAAAGGCCTGCGCTCACACCAGCAAAGTGAAGAGAAGCCCTACCTCTCATAGGCCTGCTCAACTGAAGTTTGAAATTCACCCAATTTTCGAAAATCCTGCTTTTCCTTGGAAGTATACTTCCGAATGCTAAAAAGGAATTGAAACTGGAATATAAAATTCAGGCCAAGGCCAAGTACTGGGGCCTGTGAGGTAATTCAGCATTAAAAATAATATTGAAGCACTCGATAGGAGAGGGGGGAATGTAAGATGGAATAAAGAGAATATGAAGCAATGTATAAGTAAAAGGAATAAAAAAGTTGCAGCTAGGGCCAGAAGAGATGGTGCAAAAAACCTTAAATACAACATACAGTGCAATGTATGAGGCCCACTGGAGGCACTACCTCCCTAAGGGGAGGCGTAGAAGGAGGAAACCTGCAAGGGAGACATTAGTGTGCCAGAGAATTTGACCACAAGAGAAACAAAAGAAGGATTGATGTTGGAAGCAGTATACGTTGAGAAAGAGAAAATGACGTGTACGACGAATATTTATTATAAAACAGACATATGAAAACTTGGAAAGCTGTACATGACCTACTACATGGATCCAGAAAAAGCTTTTGAAAGACTCAACAATAAGGTAATGTGGAGAATGAAGAGGATGCGGCAAGAAAACCAGCTGAAGAGCGTGGCAATATTTGGCCTTTCTGGCCGCTTAGCATCTTTATGGAGAGTGATGTGAGGAGAAGTCAGGCAAAGGGCACAATAGAAATTTGGGCCACAAGCGGAGTTTGGAATAACTGATTACTGTTAATGACACAATACTGAATAAGAACAGTGAAAAATGTGCAGTGAAAATGTTGGAAAAAGTTAGTAAGAGGAGGAAGTTGAGGGGACATGCGAGAAAGAGTGAGTTTGTGAGCATAGTGACCATGACTATGGAATTGAGTACTCTGGCAAGTATGGAGAAAGAATGAGGGCAGATGATTTTGTATGAGCGTTTACGATTAAATAAACTAAATGAGAGAAGAGTTGAGCTCATAATACATGAGACAGAATGGCAGATGAATGTGTGAAAAGTAGTTAGAGGAAGCTTTGACTGTCTAAGGAAGCTAAGGTTGGAACGTAGGCAATGACTGTTGAGTAACAATTCTCCCGCGGGAACTGAAGTTTGGATTCTACATGTAAAGAAAGAAGCAACAGATGAATATTTTGCAGAGTTTGTGTGTGGCATAAGAAGAATAAAACTGTAAGAAATGTGAAACACAAAAGAAAGTGCTATAAAAAAAAATATTAATTTACGCGGAGGAATAGATCACAGTATTTTATAATGGACATTCATGTGACTTGTTGGTGAACATTTGTATGACTGGCCTCAGAATCCGGGAGAGAAAGTGTGAGCAACACAAAAGTGAATGGTGCAATGTTTGTAGGATGTACCAACTCGCTGTTAATGAGCCTTCTTTGTTGTAGAAATTGTTCATCCAAGATGCTGCAGTTAAAATATGAATGTGATAGAAATCATCGTCAAGTCTTTTTTCAGAAGCTGCTCTCAGTTAGGTTGATAAAAACCCTAATGGCAAAGTGTGAATGTGGTACCTGTCGTCGTCATTTTTATGGTCGGATTCCGCCCTATGTTAAGGACAAATGCTTAATGTTATACGTACGCATATATTATATATACATACATACATACAAACACACATACACACATTTATATATATATATATATATATATATATATATATATATATATATATATATATATATATATACATATAATATGGTTCTGTCTCTTCCATAGGTTTCAGGCCACACGCTTTTCACTTCATTTTCATATTTTGCTGAGGCCTTGGTGGCCGCACACAGAGTATTATGTTTCCCTACTTTATCTCTACACTAAAAAATAAGCCTAGACTCTTTCTCTTTCATAAAAGAATAATGTTCTCCTCGGAGTAAGTATAAAGTTTGATCAAATACCCTTTCTTGGTATTTCCAGCTTTGGAAGAGTAACCAGCGATCTCCTCTTACTTTTTTCCCGCCTAAATATTGTTTCCTTCCTGCACCATAAAACTGTTCTCTAAGCAGCTGCTTCTCTCAAAGGCAGATTCTGAGACCCCTATAAAAGCCATATCTTATATATATACCTCCAGAAACGCCTTCCTCTTTATACGTCAGGGGTGTACTTTGGGGGCAGATATTCGTGACCAGCTGTCAAATTTGCTCCGGTCGTCGTAAATATATACGTAACGTAATGTATATTAATATCAGAGCTCCATAGAACGATTATATTGTAATGATCTAAGAGAATAAGCATTTAGTTTAACATGAATTCATGCTACTTGGTTTAGAAGTTATTAAACCATAGGTTGGCTGGGTGACCTCATAGGCTCCAACGCTTGGCCTTTGGCCAATATTCTCTATTCCATTCCATTTAAGTCTTGACCAACTAACTACCCAACCAACCTCGTAGTTGTACTATGAAATAGTTGTTTAGGAGAAGGTGGAAAGTAAGACGGAAGAAAGTGAATATGAAAGGAGGTACACTAAAAGGAATAAAAGGGGTTGCAGCTATGGGCCGAAGGGACGCTGCAAAGAATTTAAGTAATGTCCGCAATGCGCCCCACGAGGTGCACTAACAGTACAATCCACCCCATACGGGAGTCAAGAATGAGTGGATTCATCCCAGAGAAGTGCAGAGGCCTCATCGACATCCAACTGTGATATATAATGATATGACGGCTCATATCTATATCTGTCTATCTATCTCTCAATCTAGCCACTTCACGCGGAATCCCACAACAGTCTAATAACAACTAGTAGGCTAATACGCTGCTTATGACTACTGGGGAACTCGGGGTTGTATGTAAACGCGCCCCATTTCTGCGATCCGAGAGAGAGAGAGAGAGAGAGAGAGAGAGAGAGAGAGAGAGAGAGAGAGAGAAGAGAGAGAGAATTAGGAGAAGTTGAAGAGAGAGACTCGTGATGGCGATTGTTTTGTTATCATAGTTCTATGATAGAAGGAATTTAGAGAGAGAGAGACTTCGTGATGGCGTTGTTGTTATATAGTTCTATGATAGAAGGAATTTCGAGTTTTCATAAAAATTGCGTTCATTCAACGTAAAATTGATCTTTATGTCGCACGTGTCTGGTGTTTACACAAAGATTTGATTTTATTATCTTCTAACAATAAAAAAAAGTCTAAAAAATGCATGTTTGGTCTTCCTTTTCCTCTTTAGTTTTACCCTTATCTACGACGTATTTATAATAATGAAACCCCCACTCACCTTTGAAAAAATACACACACACACACCACGCAACCGCCTAACATTTGCTGTGTGGTTTCTCCGTGGTTAACCTACGTACTCGACCGACGCTCTTCCGTTTTAATTCCATAAAGACAATTTGACGCGACGCTGGTTGCTTACGTCATGTTTTTCAGGTCTTTAAGCTGCTCTCCATTTAGCTGATTAACAACCAAGTATAAGTCATAGCTGAGGCAAATAAGGTTGAGTTTTTCAGGAGAACCACTTCCATCGTTACCGCGATTGAGCTCTGTAATTTCACGAGAGAGAGAGAGAGAGAGAGAGAAAGAGAGAGAGAGAGAGAGAGAGAGAGAGAGAGAGAGAGAGAGAGGGCCACGCAGTCAAGAATTATTGATACCAAGTTCTGTAATAACAAGTAATTTCTTGTTTCTCTGGCTCGTCTTATTTTTGATGACTGGAATCACTGACTGACTGGCCTTGCGCATCAGGCTACGCGTTTTTAGCCCCCCAATTTTTTTCTCTTCAACGAGGCAATGCGGCCTTGATGGTCTTGTAGCCTTTGCCGTCGGCTTTGACGTCATCCGAGTGTGGGATTTGGTTTCTTGCTAAGTGAACGGGGGGAGCTGTTGTCAACCAAATATAACCTAGTCTCTTTTTTTTCGTTCCGTTCTTGAAGAGAGATTAATTATAACTCTAGATGGACTGTATAATTTAGGCCGAAGGCCAAGCACTGGTACCTATGAGGTTATTCAGCGCTGGAAGGGAAACTATGGTGTAACAAGAGGAAAACCTGGCAACACGTTGCACTGTGAATCCGGTGTTAGAAAGGGGTGGAAAGTAAGAAAGAGAATGTGAACATAGGCACAACAGACGGAATGAAAGGGGCTGCAGCTACGAGCCGAAGGCACGCTGCTAAGAAGCTTAACTAATGCCTACAGCAGTGGTTCTTAACCTTTTTATTACCCCGCCCCCTCAAAGAGCTGGCCCTTCCCTCCACGCCCCCCTTGCATCTGAGAGTAAAAGAGGAAAATAAAAAAAAAGAAAGAGAATGAGAGGGGGTTTCAAGGGATAGGCAGGGAAGTAACTGATCACAAAACCTGGTAAGCCCAACGAGTCCAACTAGAGTAGTAGACTATAGGAAACTTAAGTCCCAAGGCGACATTTTTCCACTTTTCCTTATACTTCTGAATTAGTTCCTCACTCTTCTGAAGAGAATAACGAATATAATTTGAGAATTTTATATTTTTCCCTAGGGCTCGCGCCTCCCCTAGAAATTGCTGACGCCTCCCTAGGGGGCTCCCCCCTACCAACGTTGAGAATCACTGGCCTACAGTGCACCGCGTGAATTACGATGACTACCTCCTATAGATGATAAAATTCTTTCGTTTGCTTGCATCATTTTCATATGTAAGATGTCGTTGGTGTCAGAATAATTTGATAAGGACAGTAAGCCTACCCTTCTCACGCCTGTCACCCCTCTCCAGTTGAGGAACTTGACGACGCAATAAGATGGTTCTTTAAGGAGGAATTGCTCTTTACTACATGATAGGAGCTTAGTGGTCATTCAGTGCATTTTATAACTTTGAATTGAACGACTACAATAACATACTGATTATAGGTGATCCTTTTTATAAATGCAAAAAGGTACGATGCACATATAAGCAACTGGGATAATATCAAGAAGTTTAAGATATGAGTATGTTTATTTGGAATATATTGTTTCCTCGTCGTGTTAGATTTTCTCTCGTGGTATTTATATAGCAACGTTCATTAAAGAAAACAATGAAAATGATGGAAATAGGGTGTTACTTTGGGAATTATAACTATGATGACATCGATACTCCAAACAAGAGATTCTCATAACCAACTGACTATTGATTTGTATAATCAATCCTTCATCTACGCAATAAAATGTCATCTTCAAAAAGCTCAGATTTTCAGACTCCTCTTGAAAAGCGCAAAATTCTATCAGTACAAAATCTGTCGCAGTCCTCTTTTTGCAATTTGATTCCTTTATGATTCTGTCTATGAAGACAAGCAATCTCTTCATCCAAACCCGGTGTATAATCCAAAAGCGTTTGCCTGAATTCGGGCCATCCCCGTGAAGCAGACTGCACAAGAACAAACCTCGCAAATTTGGTTTTTTTGCAAGGCCAGGTTTTCTTAGAGCCAACACAAAGAATACGCCCCAAAATGTATTCTGTTAACGGTAAAAGGCGAGATCGTCTCAGGTTATGCTTGACCGTTTTATTGAAAACAAAGGGCAACCGTTTTCCTTTTCTGGGGCTCTTAGTATTTTGGATAATTCCAATCTATTCGCGCCGTTTCTAGTCTGAACTAGTGGATGTGAAGACTGCAATGAAGAAAAATTTGTGGTCTCTACAGGTACTGATGTTCTCAACGGTTCACTGGAGTCTTGAAGGGCTAATGGAACTTCTCTCTCCGAATACAAGTTTTTATTTTTTTTTGAAAAACGGTCCGCTTCTTATAAAAGATTTTTTAGTCTGCTGCAAAAGCAATCAATTTTACATTTGGCTTACTGAGTTATATAATATTACTATTTTTTTAAAAATTTGTAACAGGCCTTCAAAATTTACAGACTATGTTAAAGACTAATAACCTTTTTCATTTTTATTTTTGCTTTCTGGTACTGGAAACTCATTTGTAATTTTTTTCTCATCTTTCCACTTATTTTGTCAATCATCATTAGAGAAATGATAATGATGAAGACCGTTTTTATTACACTATTATAGACGCTTAATTATGAAGTTACAATGGTGTATCGATAGATATTTTGCTTAGACTATAAACCATGAAAAAGATTCCAAAGTTCATAATATTCTTTAGCATGAAAATATTTGTTTATTTTGACGATGAAAAATACCTTTGCATTTAATAAGTTTTTCTTGTATCTTAAAGGAATTTTTCATAGATGTTTTTACAACGTCTGTAACTTTCCATTTTTCTTTCTGAAGCGAAATTTTAAGTGTAAGTTGTTCATGGACATAAAGTATTCTTAAGAGAGAGAGAGAGAGAGAGAGAGAGAGAGAGAGGACAGATACAGCATACTTGTCTTTTTTCAATCAAGGGCGTTGGCAGTGCAGGTCCTCGTTAGCTGATTTTATCATCATATTATTATGATTATGATTGCTAAGAAATTCACAATCTTGTGAAATACAATGTGTGCAATAAAAGTACACAATCATATAGTAATATGCGTAGTAATATAGTTATTATATAGTAACTGTGAAGTTTTATTACACACATAATTATTATTATTATTATTATTATTATTATTATTATTATTATTATTATTATTATTATTATTATTCAAAATATGAAACCTACTCATACAGAACAGGGGCAAATGACTTGAACTTCCAAAGAATATGGTGCTAATTAGGAAGTAAAAAGAAGAAAATGAATATAAAAAATTAACCTCCACACTCTCACCAGCACCTCTGTCTGATTCATGACAGTTATCGTGTCTGTTTCATCCAACGAAACCAAGACCCATATTGCCATATCGTATACAGCGTCAAATACAGGAACCAATGAAAACCTTAAAAACTGGGACTCCAGCAGCTCCGGCAGACTGAGTCACAACTCGTTTCAGCGGACACGCCTTCGCTCCATAAATCCTGCATCTAATTCTTCATCTAATTCAGCTTGATAACTTTCATTTTTGTTTTCGTAAAATGAGTTTCTGGAAATAACAGATATGGCAGGTTATGTGATATTCATATTTATATACATATCCGTCGAGGGAATGACAGGCCTAATATGTAGTTACAAAATTGATCAAAAGTAGCAAACAAGAGGGATTAGAATCGTCCTGGATATGGTGATCTTAGTTCGCTGGATGTTATAGTAATTGCAATATCGATCACCGAGGAAATTTAGACACCATGAAACTATGTTCGCTATGGTGTTCCATTATTTAGATGCAATATCAAATTAGCATTCAATTTCAATTCATGTTTTTTTTATGTAAGAAGCCATTAAAATGATTTAATGGATATACACTCCATTGTTTTATAATTGCATCTCCTTTATACGCGACAACGACTACAGATAAGTGACTGATTGTGGCAATAAATAATTGAATGTCATTTTGTGTCCCCAGCTCATGGAGGAGTCTCTCTCACGTATGTAGCAAGGGACTGGGTCAAGTATCATCATATTTTTCTGCCCTACTTGAGACCAAAGACAGTGAGTTGACTGATACTTCTGACCATTGCACCTAAGCCATGAAATTCATCTACAAGAGTGCCCATGTTGATTCCTTAAAATAGAAAACCAGGGAAAGAAGATGTGAGGTGAAGTTGAGGACTTACTTAATACTTTGGGAACCCAAAACAAAAAGATCGGATTCCATGTCTATGAATAAAATACCATACCCCTTATTAAGCCAATTTTTGAACAAGCTAGTAGTTACTGAATACTCATTTTCGAGATGTTACACAAAACTGTTACAAAAAAAAAAAGATTGGCTCATTATTTGACCGCCTCTCAAAAACTGGTGTAGGTAGAATTAATATGAAATATCTCATCAAGAATGAAAAAGTAACGCAACCTTTAATCATGACAATGGCGGGTTTGTTTCAATAAAAACATTGAAAATGAGAGCGGACTCACCGTCAGTGAATTGATTGCGACTCTAGACTTTACTAGGTAAGAGGCAAGTACAGAACTCAAGGCAATCAACTTTAATATGAATGATCCAAACAGGTAAACCCTTACGGGTCTCCGACCGGAAGAACAAATGTTTTCAAGGCTAAAAAAACAACTCCCTATGGGGACACAGTATGGTAAAAGATAATCTACTGAGAGAGAGAGAGAGAGAGAGAGAGAGAGAGAGAGAGAGAGAGAGAGAGAGAGAGAGAGAGAGATCAGAAGTATAGGGACATAAACGTGTTTGACATCAAAAGGATTCAGGAGAGGTTTTTAATTAATAATTAATAATGAGTTCTACATATAACACATATTCATAACAGATTGATGGACCTGATAACCCATCTTAATGATCTTATATAGAATAAAAGTAAATAAACTAAAACATATAATTTTGACAACTTTCCTGCCTAAATTATATTCCCGTCTAGATATTTAGCATAAGAGGAAGTATTCGCTGGGACTGATAGTAACTGCTGACAGGTTAACCCCGGAAAACAATTGGCTTATGCTCTCTGGGAACTGCTTATTGTGCGCAATGCTTTCGCCTTCCTCTCCTAAGTACTTAATAAATAAAACACAACAGACTTCGGCTTTTTGTGTCGATTCCAGTAGGCCTGATAACGCTAGTCAGTGTGTTGAGTAGCCGAGATTTGGTGGAAATACGAAAAATAAGGGAATGGAATGCAAAATTAGGCCAAAGGCCGAGCGCTGGGACCTATGAGGTCGTTCAGAATTGAAAGGGAAATTGAGAGTATAAAACGTGTTGAAGTTGTAATAGGAAGGAAACCTCTCAGTTACACCAAGAAACAATTGTCGGGAGAGGGTGGAAATTAGACGGAGAAAGAGAGCATGAACGGAGCTACAGGAAAAGGAAGGAGAGAGGTTGCAACTAGGGGCCAAAGGGACACAGCAAGGAACCGTAGGAAATGCCTTTACACCGCGTGAGGTGCACCAAGATGGAATAACATGTTATTCCATCTTGAGGTGCACTGACGGCGCTATCCCCTATGGAATTTCGAAAAAGAGAACAGAGCGGGTTTCACTCTCGAAAGGAACTGTAGACGAACTCCTTGAGTGACAGATGATCGCAGAAATCACAGCAAACGCAGACAGGAGGAAGATGATCCTAATATCATCTCTAAACGAGTAACGGGACATTAACGAATCACTAAATCAAGCAGCGCGAGACATTTGATTTCTCAAGAAGTGAATATAGGAAGGGAATGGAATGAAATATAGCGTTTAGGCCAAAGGCTAAGCACTGGGACCTATGAGGTCACTGAAAGCTGAAAAGGGAATTGACAGTTGGAAGGTTTGAAAAGTTTAAACAGGAGCGAAACCTCAAAGCAGTTGCACTGCGAAGTAATTGGTAGGAGAGGGGCGGCACCAACATGCAAGAAAGATAATATGACAGGAATGACAGGAATGACAGGGGTTGCAGCTAGGAACCGAAAGGACGCTGCAAAGTACTTTTAGTAATGCCTACAGTGCATCCCGTGAGGTGCACTGACGGCACTACCTTCCTACGGGGGTTCAAATATAGGTGGTACGAAGCCTCTAGAGAAGTGGAAGAAAAGAGGATGTAGAGAACGCACCTGGATGGTTTACTTTATTAAATAAAATTCCCTTAATTTTACTACTCGTTGGGAAGGGCAATTGAGAAGAGACATCCCAAAAGGAGAACAATATTCTAAACGGATGTGGATGAAATCAAATAAATCTAGTTTTATTAAATTTGACGAAGGAAATAAATTACCACAGCAAGTCACAATTGATCAGTTCAAGTCATGCAGCCAATTAAAGACCTGGTGGAATTAGAAACGCAGAATGGTCTTTTCATCAAACATTCGATGAGTATGGAAGGGTAGAAGCTGTGCTCCGAGGACACTAAACTTAACAAAGTTATTGGTATCCCAACTGAGAAATGCCCTTCAATCATTAACCCTGATCGATCCCTATCGAAGGAAATGATCTACAAACCACACACACGCATACGCAAACCCTCATAAATAGCTTATTGACCGAAAGTGAGCAGCGCATGATTAAACAAAAAATAGATACAGAAATTTATGGTCAGTATCAGTGGAGCTTTTGAACGTTATAATCGAAATAGCCTAAAAAAGGTTAAAAAAATGACATAAATAGAAGAAAAGGGTATCCGAATAGAAAAGTCTGATATTAAGAATTCGTTCATTTTGAAACGAGCTAGTCACAATATATAGGTATACAACAACTCGGCTATATTCAAGATGTTACCTGGTGTTAAAGCAACCAACAATCAATAACAAGTATTATAATAAAATCCTTAAGTGGGCATTTATTTAACAATAAAACAATATTCTTGAGAGGAGGTAGTCATTTTCAAGTACACGGTGTTAATATTGATCTGCGCTTTGATCTGTGATGCCTCCAAATTATGTTAAAATACTGTATTTTTGTTGTCTGTCATGTCTGTATGACTGTCTAGTTTACAGCATACTGTTTCGGATTAGTCTTTTCGCCTTCTGCCATATACCTATATATCACATAGCATTATCGTATTACCGTGTTCCCATTTAGAAAATATGCCGATACACAAAACTGGAAAGCTCGAGTTCATATCTTTAGTAAACAATCAAATATTTAATGGTGCCAGCTCGAACCAACAATGTCGCGCACAACCCCCTTCCTTCCTGTGTCTGTGTGTGTATGTCTCCCCAGTTACCACAGTAGCACTATTGGCATTTGAGTGACAACTGCAATTGCCAGGTCTTAATTTACCTGGTCCAACCATTTGTGAATGGAGACCGGAAGGTCACGGACCCTTGGATGATGTTTATTCCTTTCCTTCACGAGTATACCTACTGACTGTCGTGCGGCATATCTTATTTATAGAAGAGATTCGTGACTGCACACGCTGGAGGGGATTCGCATTTTATACTGTAAGACATTTATACATTCTTATTCCATTCCGTCGCTTTTTCTTATTTCTTAAAAACTGACCTGTTTCGTCAAGCACAAAAATTTCAGTGCTAGACATTAGTAAAATGGCCTTTTAACTGGACAGTTTACAATATTTACCGTAATTTACCGTTCACAAGAACTTTGCATGACAGGACAATCTTCAATATTTTTCCGGTGGAATAAATACCGAATTCACGCTAAACGCTTGATAGCATATTGTACTTAATGTCACCGGAAGGCGTCCTTTCGATCTCACTAGCGACAACATAAATATTGAAACACCCATCAGTTCCATGTTAAAAATACAGCTGTTAATATAAACGTAGAAAAACCTCACAGATATCATAGGTTCTTCAAACGTCTGCTTTTCGATCTGTATTTATTCTTTCTGGGGGTAATCATACAATTGAGTTCACATGCGAGTTAGATTTCCGTCAACAAGAGCAAAAAATTATGTGACCAGTTTTATTTACCAAGTCATGGAAATATGCCACTCATTGGTACACAGTCTCTTTTCCTAAACATTTAAAACGCGTACTTGAAAGTTTGTCGGTAGTCAAAGTCAAAGTTAAAATCAAAGTCGTCAGTTTCAGTTCTATAAATCAAGGGGTATAACCTGCTATATTATATTGATTGTGAGTAGGCAAGCGTCTCCTTAACATGTTATAGTTCCGAATCTGTGGTTTCACAAAATAACCAGTTAACCAAAACTAAGTCTGCAACATCAAGATCAGCATTACAACGAAACAACGTAACATGACAAACTGTACTAATGCAATACAATTAGGGCCTAATACCAGAATAGCTAATGCAACTTACACGTATTAAATTATCGGCTTAACGTGCTAGAATTCAGTCACATACAAAACTAACATTTACCGTAGTCATGACCAAATCCATTTCAACAATTTATCCTTAAATCATTTGCAGAACAAAAAACATTAATGCTTATTATTATTGAAAAGCCATCATAACTATAGTTCAATAAGCAGTATTGAGAGTTACACTCGACTCTCGCAGCGATATGCAGAGTTCAAGATTAAAATTGACGTCTTTCTACTCATTGAGCATCGCACTCAGTTCCAAAATTACATTATTAAAATCTTGCCTAGGTCGATCAACAAGATAAATGACGGCAATGTTATAACCACATCCTCTTTTTATAACAAACTGTATATGGAAACCAACCAGGAGTCGAGAAATTGCCAAGGAATAGGTCTATGCGGCCTCATTTGATTACAGGGGTTGTGCACAATATTTCATAGATTATTTGGAAAGTAACCAGAACGTGACAGGAAAATGTCAAGACCAAAAACTGACGACTTTGTGCTTTCTAATATCTTCCCTAAACTTGTCAATAAATGTGCCCTATGAGGCTGCTAACTTTCGCAAATTACTTCTAAGGCTGCCATCAAGACTTCATGATAGCCAGTGATGGTTGAAAAAAAAGAAAAAGAAAACTTAAATGTTTAATGCACCTACAGTGAAAAGTCTTCAAAAGCATTGGTAAACAAAAAAAAACGAACGAAAAAATATTTTGGCAAAATCTAAAACACCCTTCAAGTTTGCAAAGGCTAGGTTAAAAATCAGATAAGGTAACAAAATAGCAGTCGAATTTCATGAAGGAAATGGCAAAAATTGGGCTAAGAATAATCAATCGTTGCTATCAAATTTCGCAAAGGCATTAGTAAATATGCAAAAGTCGAAGTAGTTAACTGCTGTTAATGTACCGGTAAAATATTAATCCACAAGTCACAATCTAAATCACTTTTGTACTATTTGGCAAAATTATTAATAAAAAAAGAAAGTTTAACTTAAAAGCAAGAAGACTACAAAGTTACCCAACCAATTTCATCCATTAATTAAGTACTTGAAGAGGACAAGGTTAAATGTACTCCAGCCAGTGTTTATAAACTAAGTGACCATCGATGGAGTAACTAAAGCATTTAATTTCCTTCAGTTTTGTTATCTGACACGTCATTACCGAAAACTATGGTACCACAGGTCTTAACCAATGTTAAGAAATATAGAATTAGACCAAGTTTTCATCATTACTTTATAATTTCTAATCTCTAGTGATTTAGAGATTTCGGGGATGTTAAAGGCCTTTTATGGACTTCATTCAGGTGGCAATTGCTCATTAACTTTTGAAACTTGCGTTAATTGTTTAAGAGGTTACATTTTGGGACAGGACGTGGCTCATGTTGAATTATCTTTCCACAAAGTAGTTTGCGTTCAACTTTCCTGAAGCAAACTTTGTCTGATCAGCGTAAATTTTGTGTCATCTGTGATACACACACACGCACACATATGTACACACACACACACACACACACACACACACGCATATATATATATATATATATATATATATATAATATATATATATATATATATATATATATATAGTATATATAAAGGTTTTTTGCCACGAAGGAAAAAATGAAAAAGCGAGATAGCCAAGTATTTTCGGTCCTGTTCGGACCCTTTACTGAGGCAAACTGATTTTACAAAGAACAACATAGTCAAAAGAAGGCTTAATATACAAACTGACACTACCAGATTAGCCATAAGGGCGATTTTCACTCTACAGAAAGGAGGAGCCGCCAGAGGCTAGCCACACCTTGAAGGATACCCGCAGTAAACAAGTGATTCTTCCAGAAAACAGTACATTTTGAAAAAAAACACGGGAGCATATACGATTTAATATCATGAATTTTTACACAAATTTTCCCAACAAAAATTATTATTAATGAAAAGACGAAAGAAAATATAAATATATATATATTTCGAAGCAAGAGAAAGAGGGAGAGAGAATATCGAACCAGAGAGAGAGAGAGAGAAAGAGAGAGAGAGAGAGAGAGAGAGAGAGAGAGAGAGAGAGAGAGAAATAATAACTATATACATGTGGGACTAATTTATTAGTTGTTCATTTATTTTGAGGTCCTTCATAAACATCTTACAAATATATGGGTCCAAATGGTACATTCCCAGACTAAGATTTAGGTTGTTTTTATTAGTGATTTCTATATAATTGCCGATTCCAGTAAATTTCCTGAAACATAATCATTAGATCTAGCAATTACCGAGGTATCATCCCAATTAATACAGTGAGATTTTTCACTCAGATGGATAAACAGTGCATTTGAAGTCTGGGCTGTTCTAACTGAATACATATGTTGCTTTATACGTACACATAAATTTTTACTTGACTGACCAACGTAAAACGAAGGGCAATCCTTACAAGGAATTTTGTAAATGATGTTGTTATTTGTTACGGGACTATTCTTAATTAGCATATCTTTAATGGTATTGTTATAAGAGAACACTACATTAACATTGAACGATTTAAATATTGATTTCATGGTTTCAAATCCACGAAAATAAGGTAAGCTAAGTACATTTTTAGGGATTTCTTTTTCATTAATAGCAACATTATAAAACTTTTTGTGAGCTTTTTGATAACATAAATCAATTAAATGAGGTGGGTAGCAGAGATCGTTTCCTATCTTTTTTATGTATTCTATTTCTTGGTTCAGATATTGTGGACTCGTAGGAACATAGAAGAAAAAATTGAAATTTTAATATTAAGATGGTGGCCAGAATAAAAATGTACATATGTTAAATTATTTGTGGGTTTTCTATAAATACTGAATTTGCATTGGAAAGATTCTCTATGTATTAATAAATCTAGGAAAGGGATGACATTGTTATTTTCAATTTCAACAGTGAATTTTATGGATGGCACTAAATCATTCAATTTAGACAGTAAATCATTTACATCGATACCACCAGGTAAGACTACTAAGATATCATCGACATATCGGTACCATTTTAAGGGGATAAGTGTGATATTCGGGAGGTGTTGTCTCTCAAAAAATTCCATATATAAGTTTGAAAGGAGAGGTGATAAAGGGTTACCCATGGCCATACCAAATATTTGTTGGTAATATTCTCCATTAAAAATAAATCTGCAATCACAAATACATAACTTAATTAAGGAAATTATGTGACTAACGGACATAGGCAATTCATGCAGTACAAGTTCATTACTTAAATATTCTAGCACAGAGTCAATAGGGACTTTTGTAAACAAAGAAAATACATCAAAACTGACAAAAATATCGCTAGGGTTTAGTACAATGTTATTTAATTTTTCCACAAGATCAAGAGAATTCCGGATGTGTGAATTAGATACAGTTCCTAGTAGCGGGGATAACAGTTTAGTAAGATATTTAGATAGTTTATAAGCAATTGATCCTACAGTACTAATAATTGGGCGCATAGGTTTGTTTTCCTTATGAGTTTTGACTAGGCCATATAAATAAGGTGATGAGGGACACTTTACAGTTAACTTACACAAAAGTTCTTTTTTATCTTTAAGAATTTGTTTGATATTGATATTAAAGTTTTTTATTACTTGGTCCAACGGATTTTTTGCGATTTTTTTGTAAGTTATTTCATCCTCTAGCGAGCGGGGAAGTTATTTTCATGGTAGGCATGCGTAGCACTGTATGTCATGCCTTTGATAATGTCTAAATGATTTTGTGGTAGGTCACAGTATATTTCAAACTTATATAGAGATGTCCATTTGGACCCATATAATTGTAAGATGTTTATGAAGGACCTCAAAATAAATGAACAACTAATAAATTAGTCCCACATGTATATAGTTATTATTTCTCTCTCTCTCTCTCTCTCTCTCTCTCTCTCTCTCTCTCTCTGTCTGTCTCGTCTCTCTCTCTCTCTGACTGTCTGTCCTGTCTCTCTCTCTCTCTCTCTCGTTCGATATTCTCTCTCCCTCTTTCTCTTGCTCGATATATATATATATTTATATTTTCTTTCGTCTTTTCATTAATAATAATTTTTGTTGGGAAAATTTGTGTAAAAATTCATGATATTAAATTGTATATGCTCCCATGTTTTTTCAAAATGTACTGTTTTCTGGAAGAATCACTTGTTTACTGTGGGTATCCTTCAAGGTGTGGCTAGCCTCTGGCGGCTCCTCCTTTCTGTAGAGTGAAAATCGCCCTTATGGCTAATCTGGTAGTGTCAGTTTGTATATTAAGCCTTCTTTTGACAATGTTGATCTTTGTAAAATCAGTTTGCCTCAGTAAAGGGTCCGAACAGGACCGAAAGTACTTGGCTATCTCGCTTTTTCATTTTTTCCTTCGTGGCAAAAAACCTTTATTTATACATAGCATCACGTTTTATATACTTCGTGATCAAGTTATTCATATATATATATATATATATATATATATATATATATATATGATAGTGATAGAACAGTTATTATTTCGACACTGCTATATGCTTCCTTTATGTCGTCTTCCCTTTTTTTTCTGTAAAATATTCAGTGACCTTCCACATCATCTTTTAGATATTGTCGAAGGGGCTTATTTTCCATTCATCATTAACATTTCCTAATAAGACTAATATTTCCCTACACGGTTTGGGAAGGCCTTGGCTGAACTGAGAAACTGAGAAGTGATAAAATCATTCACTTCACTAAAACCAATGAAACAAATGACTGTAGTGATGTGAATGTGCAAATGATGTCTCTAAAATGGAGCATTTATTAGGTGATAGAAAACGAGACTGAATAAGAACGGCCTTGATGAACTGATTCAATTATTCAAAAGTGATGTCAGGAGAATATTGTTACCTATACTCCGTTTTTTTCCATCTGTCCATCCGCCTGTGGCGTTTGCGTATGGTAACACTGCGTCCCAGGCTTTAGATAGTTACATTCAGCTTACATTCAACAATGATAATAATATCCTATTTCAAATATTAACGGTGTAATTCGCATACAGTAATTTATTAAAACACTTTTCAGTTGCAAATGTACACCCAGATATCCTTTTAATTGCCTAAAACTTACACATAGCGTAATTATTTAAATCCCGGGACGCAGTGTTACCATGAGAAAACTCCACAGGCAGATGGACAGATGGAAAAAAACAGTTTAGTTTCCCATTAATTCTCAACCGTTACCATACTTATACGGTATCGGGAAAGCACGTGATGAATAGAATAATCCTTAAAAACTTATGATACACTCTTTAGGCTCTGTCTCGTATACACTTTCAAAATAACTAATAACAAAATTGCTATCGCCATTCTTTGGAACTGAAACGGTATTAGAATGTTCTAAAATAAGCACAGAATTGGATTTGCCATTAACAGTCTGTCAAATTTTGGATTCCGGTAATAAAATTGTGTATCTTTGATCTCAAGTTCTTTTTTTTTTATGGTAAATTCGATAATTAAATGTTTGGTATGGTAATGGATAAAACAATTTCGTTGGAAGACTATGACAACCGTTTGTGAGTTGCTTGCTGGACGAACCGTAACTAACAGGAACTATAAGATTTGAAGTATGTTAGTCAATAATAAAAAAGTTAAATGATCACTGTTACGCCTGTAAACTAAAAACTTGCCTATTTACTTTATCAATATCTATTTTTAAGTGGAAATATTTGTACCTGTTATGAAATGCCCTATATATCGGTTGTCCTACATATCAGATATGAGTTTTCCGGGAATGAGTTGTCCTAGCATTAGTCGTCTTAAAACCATACACATATACATACATGTGTATATATACGTATATACATATATATATATATATATATATATATATATATATATGTATAACAGAATCACGAAAGTTAGGAACGTGATAAATCCATAAATAAAGATAAATGCCACGAAGGAAAAATAAACGAGGGAGTCTGCGAGATCTTTCGGCTGAAAAGCCCTTTACTTAAGCAGCTACTGACAAAAATACGAGAAAAGACAATACAAGAAGGTTCGTATAACTGACAGATAGGGATTATAAAAGGATTAGTGCCTAGAATCCGACACACCTGGAAGATAAGAAACCTTCCCAAACAAGCATAAACAAAGGGTGCAATTAAAGGTTTAAGACAATCATCTCAGATACAATCTCCAGACAATTAAAGGATTATAGGTGACAGCTATACGGAACCTGGTAGACAAAACCATATTCACAAAAAATGACAGACATACATTACAATAAATTTTTTTTTTTTTTTTTAATAACTCTAAGGCAACTGATTTTTATTTAAGTCAGTAATTATATATTTGAGGTCATTCTTAAACATGTTACAGATACAAGGGTCTAAATGAAAAAGGCCACGACTAACATTGAAATTACAATGAAAAGTAAGTTGTATTAAAGCAGATTCTAAAAGATTTCGTGATAAGACATCTCTTGACCGTGCAATTACTGAACTGTCAATCCAATTAATTCGGTGGTTGTTTTCACTTAAATGAATAATAATGCATTAGATTTTGCCCAGTTTTTACAGAGTATTTATTGCTGGCTTAGCCTTACTTCTAAGCCCTTGCTCGACTGTCCCAGGTAGAATGAGGGACAATCCATACATGGAATTTTATATATTATGTTGTTGCTTTCTCTGGGGCCATTTTTTATTAACATTCTTTTTAGTGTGTTATTATAGGAAGAAACAAGGTTGACATTAAAAGCTTTTAACAATGGTTTAATGGTTTCAAATCCGTTAAAATAAGGCAAACTGAGAATGTTCTTAGAATTTTCTTTCTGTATGTTGTTGCAGTATAAAACTTTTTGTGGGCTTTATTATAACAAATGTCTAATATATGTGAAGGATGCATAAATCTTTCCCTATTTTTCTTATGTATTCAATTTCTTGATCCAAATATTGTGGACTGACAATTCGTAATGCTCGTAAGAAAAATAGGGAAAGATTTATGCTATCCTTCACATATATTAGACCATTTGTTATAATAAAGCCCACAAAAAGTTTTATACTGAAAACAACACACAGAAAGAAAATTCTAAGAACATTCTCAGTTTGCCTTATTTTAACGGATTTGAAACCATTAAACCATTGTTAAAAGCTTTTAATGTCAACCTTGTTTCTTCCTATAATAACACACTAAAAAGAATGTTAATAAAAAATGGCCCCAGAGAAAGCAACAACATAATATATAAAATTCCATGTATGGATTGTCCCTCATTCTACCTGGGACAGTCGAGCAAGGGCTTAGAAGTAAGGCTAAGCCAGCATCAAATACTCTGTAAAAACTGGGCAAAAATCTAATGCATTATTTATTCATTTAAGTGAAAACAACCACCGAATTAATTGGATTGACAGTTCAGTAATTGCACGGTCAAGAGATGTCTTATCACGAAATCTTTTAGAATCTGCTTTAATACAACTTACTTTTCATTGTAATTTCAATGTTAGTCGTGGCCTTTTTCATTTATGACCCTTGTATCTGTAACATGTTTAAGAATGACCTCAAATATATAATTACTGACTTAAATAAAAATCAGTTGCCTAGAGTTATTAAAAAAAAAAAAAAAATTTTATTGTAATGTATGTCTGTCATTTTTTGTGAATATGGTTTTGTCTACCAGGTTCCGTATAGCTGTCACCTATAATCCTTTAATTGTCTGGAGATTGTATCTGAGATGATTGTCTTAAACCTTTAATTGCACCTTTGTTTATGCTTGTTTGGGAGGTTTCTTATCTTCCAGGTGTGTCGGATTCTAGGCACTAATCCTTTTATAATCCCTATCTGTCAGTTATACGAACCTTCTTGTATTGTCTTTTCTCGGATTTTTGTCACGTAGCTGCTTAAGTAAAGGGCTTTTCAGCCGAAAGAATCTCGCAGACTCCCTCGTTTATTTTTCCTTCGTGGCATTTATCTTATATATATATATATATATATATATATGTGTGTGTGTGTGTGTGTGTTTGTGTGTTTGTGTGTGTGTGTGTGTGTGTGTGTGTGCGTGCGTGTGTGGTGTGTGTGTGTGTGTGTGAGTTGTGTGTATTGCGAGGTATCACTATGCTCTGTTGTGGAATCCAGTCAACTAACTTTCATTTCCTCCTATTTTCTATTTCACAGGAAGTTTGTCGATATTCGTCCCTAATTTACATTGGGGATTGAAGAGAAAACATTCATAACTCATTAGGGGAAATAAGAAATGCATAATATTTTTGAAAAAATGGGCACATTGAAAACATTGTCGAATAAGTGGATAGTGTATATATATATATATATATATATATATATATATATATATATATATATATATCACATGGGGATACAATCCACAATGAAGTAAAATCCTCTTGTAGTTTAAAATATATATTTCTTGTACAGGATTAAAGCTTTCGACCATCAAGAAGACCACAGTTGATGGTCGAAAGCTTTAATCCTGAACGAGAAATATATATTTTAAACTACAAGAGGATTTTACTTCATTGTGGATTGTATCCCCATTTACTTAGAGGTACGACATAGTACCTGGTTTCTGCATATATATATATATATATATATATATATATATATATATATATATATATATATATATATATATATATATATATGGTAGAATATATGCGCGCCATGATCGCCCATTGCCTTCATTTTGAAAAAAAGTTAACTATTTATAACGATTTCTCAGCCAGAATGGGAGCAGGTGGGTGTGTGCTCTTAAGACTGGGATAGCCACGAACTAGGACGACTTCTCGGAACAAGAATAAAGTTTTCATGTAAGCAAAGCATATTAGTATTTAATATAAGTTCGCATTAACGAAGTGAGAAAATATTAGTCCATACACTCTTTGTGTAATGAGAAAGCAAAATGTTTACAGTTATAATGTTAATCTGCCCCTAAGTGGTTATATGACGATATCAGCTTATGCAATTGTAACTGGTTCTCTGCAAGCAACCTCCAAATTATTCTTAGTTTTTGCAGCAAAATTTCCTGCAGTTTTACCTGACCATTTACGATCAAGTTTCGAGTTAGCGTTCTGTTTTCCATGAAGATGATGAAGAGTAATGTAATTATGTTCATCCAGAATATTACATTTAGAACGATGCTTTGTCTTTATCTATTAATTCCCTAATACTACTAAGTAGCGCGGGACATTTTTGTACCAGTTTCACAGATGATACAACCATGAATGTTGCCTCCCCGACTGAACTCAATTTTCTCCTTTTCTCGTCAGTTCTCGGAAAAACCTTTGAGATTATCAACGATAATCTACGGCGATTCCATGACAGATGTGACCTCGGAAAAAGCTTTCATAATCGTAATTATTTTGCGTTCTATTGGCTTTCGGAAAAAGCAGTAAGAACTAAATCGATTAACAGTTCTAGAACTATGATTCTCACCTCACCCCATGGCGGTTCCAACGATCTATAATGTTTGTATTCAGGACAGACATATCTTTAATATAATATAGAGACTAAATGGCTCGTTTATATTACTAATTCGAAGTTCTTTTCCTTTAAAGATCAACTACAAAGGAAACGAAGGCAATTTCTATTGCTAGGACGTATCGGCCTTCCTTACCTAATTTTCTATGCCATTTTGCTTCCTAGAACAAATAATGACGTCAAGGCACAGAATGAAGTTAATCATTAGCTTACGTCGAATTTATGCAATTACGAAATTCTGAAACAAAACCAGAACATCGAAGGTCTCAGTAAACTGGTGATACAAGTCATGTATAGAATATCTAAATCTATAGCCAGTCTTTTTTAAATAAGCTGCATTTTCAAGCGTTGAGGCATTGAGTAAGAATTACGATTGTTACAGACAATATGCAAGGTAGATTTTTACAATAGTAGTCCGTCCAAACCTCATTTTCTCTATTTGAAAATTCCCGTTTTCTATTTAAGCTAACTAAAATAATTGACGCCATCAGGCTACGCCCCTTGGACACTAAGGATATTGAAATTAATTTGGATTTTAGTAAGGAATCAAAGCCTAGCAAAACAGTTATCATACGTAATACTTGTAAAGAATTGACATTCATAATTTTATAACTTTTTATCACTGTTAATTTACTCCTGCAGTCATGCGAGATGTAGGTAAAAAAAGTTCCTCCTGCATAAGAGCCCCGTGAAATCTTTGAAGATCATTATCAATCAATTCAAGGTCGCTTCAGCAACCTGTATGAAGTAAAAATGAAACGCCCAACAAATCGGGTAAACTAAGAAAATTCACCCAATAGCCGTTTTAAGTAAATTGTATCATTACCAAAAAGCTCAGTAAGACAACTAACTCTAACATCTAAATATATATACACATTAAGCGTAGGCTTCTTTTAACGCACAAATGAACATGATTATAGACCGTTTTAAACAGCTCTTAACCCCCTAAACAACATTACCTGATTCGAACTGGAAACTTAGGTTGGAAGAGTTATTACACTTTTTATATTATAGTCACGCATTATTGATACAGTGAGGAGTAGAGAATGGCACAAATAACTCAATAAACAAAATACATAAACTCCCAGGCCACTTCATACACTCCCTCACTTCATTTCACTTCGTACCTTCTGTAAAAATAACGCAAATGATTTGCACCATAGACGCAGTTAAAAAAATCCTGGACTGGAGTACCTCAGGGCTCATTCCTTTGCCGTGCAATATTCTTGGAACATGTTTTACAGCACCCAGCAATTCTACATGTCGACACGATGACTTTTCTTGACAGGCGACAGCGACAATGTGCATAAGAATGAATGAAAATTATGGGAGTTCAGGGGAATTAATAAGGTAATGTACAAATCTCACTCGACAAAAGGTAAGAATATTCGGCAGCACGAGAAAAGCACCTAACAGCGAACGGAACAAATAACACACCAGAACAAAATAAGCCCATCTTAAATACACAACACTGAATTCAGAAAATATCTAACTGACGCTACAAAACAATTGTCACATCGATCCTAGAATATTCAAGTTACAGTTGACCAATATCGTTAAACGAAAGGAAAGGTTATATATATAATTCCATTCTATTAATTTATTATATATATAACAAAATATTATATATATATAGATATATTATATATATATAATATATCTATATACGCATAGACACTCACCACTCAAACACAGGCACACACTATATATATCTATATATATATATATATATATGTATGTATGTATGTATATATATATTATATATATATATATATATATATATATATATGCAGAAGCCAGGTACTATGTCGTACCTCTAAAAATGGGGATACAATCCACAATGAAGTAAAATCCACAATGAAGTAAAATCCTCTTGTAGTTTAGTGAACAAGACCACAGTTGATGGCCGAAAGCTTTAATCCTGTACAAGAAATATATTTTAAACTACAAGAGGATTTTACTTCATTGTGGATTGTATCCCCATATATATATATATATATATATATATATATATATATATATATATATATATATATATATATATATATATATAATTTATATATATACATATGTATATATATATAGATATATAATATATATTATATATATATATATATATATATCTATATACATATATATCATCAGCATTGTCAGAACAAGCAGTCATGTAAATAAAATGTCAAACTAAATACATGAAAAATGTCAACTTCCAAAAGCATGACATAAATATTCCTGCTATAAAATTCAACTCGATTTACGACTCCAAAATGAAAACTGCACAAGCCATACAAGACTGAATCTAAGGTAACCATCACAATGACATGACAAAGAACAGATTTCAGTGTGGGAACACTGAAGACATACTCTAAATAATGGTTACCTATGAAATAGTCGTATTAAGCAAGTTATTAATCGCTGCCCTCTCATAAAAGAACAAAGTTAACTAAATCTTAGTTTAACCAGACCACTGAGCTGATTAACAGCTCTCCTAGGGCTGGCCCGTAGGATTAGATATGTTTACGTGGCTAAAACCAATTGGTTACCTAGCAACGGGACTTACAGCTTATTGTGGGACCCGAACCGCATTATATCGAGAAATCAATTTCTGATCACCAGGAACAAATTCTTCTGATTCTACGTTGGCCGAGAAGGGAATCGAGCTCGGAACTACCGAATCGGAAGGCAAGCATGTAAACCACTCTTCCAACGAGGAACTCTCATAATAGAACAAGCAAAAGGTAAGAGTTAGTTAGGGAATATGACCAGCCTTCCTCCCCCCTCCTCAATCTAGGGGATCCCTCACCCTCATCATACTTTACACAAAACCTCAAAGTCAAAATACCTCTAACATCCAAGGTGTTAGGCCTCTATCGCTTTTCTTTTACACAGCGGACTAATTGTCCGTCGCCCCCTTTTCAAGAATTTCCTACCCTCATTTACCTACATCCATCTTATGATATCTGATTTGCTCATACTTTGACATTCTGTCTGTCTGTCTGTCTCTCTCTCGTGGTCAAACTCACATAAGATAAGGAAGGATAAGCATAAAACTTGCAAAGCGAACCTGCCTCTAATAGAATAAGCAAAAATGAAACAAAGAAGAAAACAGAGATAATAGAACTGAAGCCGATTAAAATACAAACAATGACAAAACGCAAAGGGAAACCACTTTACGGACAAATCAGTGGCGAAGCCAAGAAAACAAGCAACACAGAAAAAAGAAAGTTAGAGAAGTGAAGGGCCGAGGGGCGTGGCGCTGGAAAGTCGCATGCACCGCAGCCTCTCTGGAACTTCCGTGCATCAGTCTCCATAACAGCGAGGAAGAATTTCACCGCTTTTGCCATGAAAAATGAAGGCATTTCTGACCAGTTCTTTTCGGGAGAATCTGAATTTGATGCATTAATACTTAAATGGAATGCATTTACCATTGTGACCAACATTTTCACAGACGAGATGCCACAATTTTCGCCTGATTTTGTTTTTTCGCAAAGGGTTTCCATTTAAGGTCAGGAAATCGATGATATAAGAACAAAATGAATGTTCACTCCTGTTGTGTCCCTTGCATGACATTAAATCACTTAACGAAACATGCATATTTCACGCTTCGTCTTTATGATTAAGCGCGAATGCTGTCAAAGAGCTGACATTTCGTGGAGATTATTTTTTTTTTTATGAACATCAGTATGCACGCAACTTTGTAATCTTAGGGTGTCTGCATCTTCTAATGGAATTTAGAACATTTTTGTGTAACATATATTCTGCTATTTATAGAGCTTAAAGGATGGTATCCTGTCAAGATTAGCGAACCCACTATTTTTCAAGACAATATTATACCACTTTCATTTAAGTATGGACATATTGTATATATATATATATATATATATATATATATATATATATATATATATATATATATATACATAAACACACACACATACATACACACACACACACACACACACATATATATATATATATATATATATATATATATATATATATATATATATATATATATATATATATATATATATGTAAATCGAAGTGGTATAATATTGTCTTGAAAAATAGTGGGTCCGCTTATCTTGACATGATCCAAAGGATGTTTTTCCTCTTGCATTAGTATTAAACTCATCATATGTTATGACTGTCTTGAACTTTAGTGGCTTACAGATCTAATATGAATGAGCCATTTTCTCCGTTGGTGCCATCGAGTAGTAGGATGTATTTTTGAAAAGTATATTGGCAGCTGAGAAAAGAGTAACTTGAATGCCGTCATATATAACCCATGAAATTCATACAATTATATGGGGAAAGCTATTTGCAAGATTCTGATGTTTTTGAAAAGCATTTTTATAAGACTTAACTTGAACTTGAACAGAGCTGAACCAGACACATGGGATTACAGTTCTGGAAACAAAGATAAAAAAAAAGAAAAAAAATCGGAAGGACCAACCAACCAGTCATTTTTTTCCAGAAATTTTAGTAGCGTGAAAGTCGCCAAAATAGTATAAACGAAGGTAACTGACTTATTTTTGTTTGTATGTGCACAATAATCCGATTTTTCTTCAGCTAGTCAATATTCACGTTAATAACAACTATGGACGAAATATTCAAAGACGACTGTTTTATTATGTACAGTAATGCCAACAGCATCCGTAACATGCTCAAAGTACTTTATCGATACTATAAGATGTTTACCTATCCTTAATATTAGCTATGTCCTAAATCTAGTTAAACTATTATTCCTCATTATACATTGCCCTTTACGAACTTGACATCAAATATCAAAAAAGGCAAAATTGTGTATCGAAGATGCGAAACTTTTCCGTCGCTGGTAAATAGAACGATTGCGGAAAGCTTCGGTTTCTTGCTGGAGAGCGACCAGGACGAGACTTTGCCTCGTCCCAACTGAATTATTCAGCACGATTTCTTTTTCTCATGAAGTGGGACCCAGAGAAACATTTAACATTGCCACATGAATCTCAGATGTGTGCACCGTTTTCTCCCTCCCTCCGTTTCTCTATTTCTCATGACCTTTAGGTTTAGACCTCGTTTTTGGCTCTCTCTTTTTCTCTTATTTTCCAGGTGCTTGCTACCGCTTCATATGAATCTGGAATGCACTACCATGTTTTGAGGCTTCTATGTCCATCAGTGTCTTTATCTTTTTTATTTTTTTATTTTTTTTTGAGATACCTCGTTAGTTGAATCTCATTCACTATCTCGTGTTTTATTATTATTTTGGAGAAACTTTCCATCTTACCACATGAATCGAAATGTAGTCCTTGTCTCTGAGCCTCCCGTCCTCCCTCAGTAAGTCCGAATCAGCCAACGAGACGGTTCCAGAGAAAAATATTCCGAATGATCCTGACCGGTTCGGAACATGATTGCGTGAGTTGTCTAACTATTAATTGCCTGTTAATGTATGGATTTGGGGATCTGTTGTAGTCTATTGCAAATTGTTTAATGAATAAATACTTTTAAAACAGACGGCCATAAAGGTTAGCGAGAGCGACAGGATGGATCAGTGCAAGACAGAATAACATTAGGTGAGATCGTCGGTTGTTCGGCTCCCTCACTGTGACGTCACAGGTGCACATCGACTGGGCAGTGCACTTAATGTTTATGTTTTGACAGTAATTTGTCGCTATGCTGGTGTTCACAATTTCCATACAGGAAAATATTTTCTCTCTTCTCCTCTCTCTTTCTCTCTCTCTATCACTTAAAACACAGCTATATCAAGATATCTAAGACCTTACCATACAGAATATATACACAATAGGCAATTTTTTTTTTCACCTGAAATGCGGTATATCCCCTATGAGGGAGTTGCCAGACAGGACAGAACTAAGCGACACTAGGCAATAAAAATATAATAAAGATGTTTTAACTAAGGTAAGATACCATAGCGAAAAAAAAAGTTACATTGACATTTTATTTTTGGATTTCTATATAGCCTCTGCTGTTCGACTGTAATCCAGCATATCTTGAGGGTAAATTAGCACATTAAAATGGTATACAGTGTAATCAAGATACCTTTTATTTACTGTAATTGAAATACAATCAGGATTCCAGGTGAGAAAGGAAAAACCCCCCTTACCCCTATGTGCGGGCCATCCCATTTGGTTCTATTATATATAGATATAACTATATACGATATTATTATAATTATATTATTATATGTATATAACCTATAACATCATATATATATATATATATATATACCTCCGTCTAGCATTACTATAATATATATATTAATATATAATGAGTTTGGGCCTATTCATAGATAAGAAAAGCTATTGGATGATTAGGCCAATGAAAGCCACTTAATTCTCCATACACTACGTGACTCTGCAATAGGTCTATGCTTTTATTACCAGATTCAACACTCTGACCCCACGATATCCCTTAGTGGGTTTCTTAAGGAATAAAAGATCTAGGCCTAATTATTGTCTGCACAGGAAGTAGGTCACTACGCACAGGCCTAATCACCTTTTCGAACAACTTTACATTTATAAAAGAAAGTATAAGAGAAAAAATAAATGGATAGCCTTAATCCGATACTTTCTTCATTCATTGCATCGGCTAGGCCTATTCTAATTTTGTACTTCATTTCAAGAATTCAGTCCAAGCTACTTATCAACCGAAGATATGTCACTAAAAATTGCACTAATGAGATTGTAAACAAATTGTTAAACCATACCTGACTTTACGTCCTTAACAGGTAAATTTAAAGAGGGAACTGCGGTTTTCTTTAATCTGTGATAACTTCTCTGGTAAAGTTTTGGCAGCTGTTCATGTTGAAGATTTCTTTCTTAATCTTCTGTCCGGACATGGACAGAACAAATCCTGGCATCCTTAACATTAATGCTATCACTTCTTTTACATCCATACTTTGGACACCATTAGTGCGCCCAAATATGGAACGCACACCCATAATCGTGAACTGCAACAATGCAACTGACAGAGTGACAAGTAGTGATGCCGTTTTTTCTTCACAACATTGGCTTTCAGCAGTGTTACCATATGCAGTTCATCTGATTCTTTTACTGTATTTATGATTTAATGGTTAGAATGCGTAGTTTCCGATGTACAATTATTTTCCGTGATGTTAGAAAACTACACGTCACTAGCTTAATATAAAGTATTTTTGACGAAGAAAAATAAAAGATGTAAATAAAATTCATTTGTATAAATAAGCAGGATATGTTTTATACCTTTATTTCCATAATAAAATATAAAAAGGCAAAATTAAGAATTTTTTTCTTCAGTGCCGTGGCCTGTGGTCGGAAAAGCCACGGAGTGTTGCCAGATGTCACCAGAAAGCCACACTAATAGACGAAATTCCTCAAAACGGCAACCCTGGTGACAAGTGCATCGCCCAGTCGATGTGCTCCAGTGACGTCACTGAGAGAGGGAAATTAGCGATTGGATCCCTCGGTGAACAAACCTTATGTTATACCGTCTTGGATCAAGGTATCTGGCGATGTTTTGGTCACGAGGAAAAAATGGGTGATTATAGGCTTATATAAAAAAAAAAAGTAAAAATGAGCCGAATTTTCTTAGGCGCAATTGAGTTTTCTGTACAGCATATAATGCTGTATGAGCCACGGCCCGGTGGTGGCCTGTTCTATAGCGTTGCCTACGAACGATCATGGGTAACTTTAACCTTAAATAAAATAAAAAACCTACTGGGGCAAGAGGGCTGCAACTTGGCATGTTTGATGATTGAAGGGTGGATGATCAATATACCAATTTGCAGCCCTCTAGCCTCAGTAATTATTAAGATCTGAGGGTGGACAGAATAAGTGTGGAAGGACAGACAAAGCCGTCTTAATGGTTTTCTTTACCATAAAAGAAGAGTTGGCGTAATTCGAAACAGTTGAAACTGTTTGTTGCAGAGGGTAGTCCATTCACATCTCCGTCGATATAAAAGAAACGACGTAACTACCACAGACCTGAAGCCTATACTCTGTTTTTTTCCATCTGTCCACCCACCTGTGGTGGTCGCGCATGGCAACACTGCGTCCCGTGCTGAAATAGTTACGTTATGTCTAAATTTGAGGTAAATAAAAGGATATCAGGGTGTACGTTTGCAACTGGAAAATGTTTTAATAATTTACTGTATGCGGATTACACCGTTAATATTCGAAATAGGATATTATATAAAGCCCGGGACGCAGTGTTGCCATGCGCAAACACCATAGGCGGATGGACAGATGGAAAAAAACAGAGTATAGTTTGTGTGAAAAGCATTGGGCGTTCAGTACTGTCAGACCACCTCTTTGAAGCAGGAATCCATTTTGTATTGTGTATTAGAATCCAACCTTGAGTAACGCACTTATCAATAACTAAAAGCGTATAACTGGTCAGAGAGAATCTTAGCTATACTACGTTTCCCAAGAAGTGCACACTGCGGATTCATGACAAAAATATGACATTATGTTAAAACATATCACAGCGGTTTCTTATAAACAATGTAATTTATATAAACAACATTCTTTACCTTCATATCTTATAGATATGAAGGTAAAGAATGATAAAGTAAAAAACAAATCTGTTTCGTCCCGAATGAATTCCTCGACGAATTTCGACTTTAGCGAAAACGCAAAGAATAAATGCATGAATAAAGATTACATAAAATTAAACCCCAGGAAAGAAAATAAAGAAGTTAATGCCATATATATCTTTTAGCTGATACATTCGCCACTGGCAACGTATTCCTATAACCATTCGTAAAGACCTCGTGACCTTGTTATCCGCAGAGTACAGAGGAAGAATGTTTCTGATAAATATTTATCAAACAGCATATACATTGGATTAAATTTTCTATACTGGTGAATGATTCAATTAGCTGTTGGCCATTTCCGAATAAGCTTTTGTTTCATTCCTAACTACTGTTAGAAATGATTAACTTTAGAAAGCGATTGATTCATTAATATTACCAGAGTCATTAAACCTGTTTCTCGCTAAAAGTGAAAACAATATTTTTCATCGATCTTCTGAGACGAAAGAAAACATTTGGCTCATCGGCTGAGGTTCGATTTTCCCTCCCGAGGATCTCTGTTAATAAGGGAATCACGACTCCAATAACTAGACCGCCTCGCTTCAGGGACTTTCCTTCTTCCGAGGCAAACATAATTATTCATGCTAACTCATCGTTATTCATGAGGAATTCGGTTTCTTGTGAGTGATTTCCCGGATGATTAGGCCTTCCTGAAAGCCAGCCGGAATGACGATAATTTCTTCCCTTTGACTCTTCTTTGATGATTTGTGTCTTTAAAGGTTCCACATTAAGGATTATTTGCAAATTAACATCCGTATCGTAAACAGAAACGGTAGTTACCGCCCTGTCAGATGATGTCAAAACAACAGATTTTTTTTTTTTCAGTTACTAGATACAATTCCTAATAAGAATTGTTTACATAAGAAATGTTCACATCAGTTGATGCCTTTTACAGCTTTTTACTAACATGTCACCTTCGGGCAAAGGACTGGAAAATTGGTTCGCTTTCCATGGGAGTCTCAGACGCCTTTGTACACAGCAATGTTCACACCTGTACAGCAATGTTCTTACTTGTCTTCAACCAAGTTCCAAGAACAGCTAGAAAAGACACGTGGTTACTTTTAAGCCGAAATCTTTTGGTAGAACTAGACGTCTCCTCAACTAATCTGAAGACTTTTCTGAACACATTTTTCCGTACAGGATTTCTGGTATGCCGCATTATTGCACTCTGCGAAGGTCTTTTATCGACTTGATGATGAAACGTAACATTTTTTTTTTTTCATATTTGGGCAAACGTTGACTTGTTGAAAGGCCGTGGCTGCGATGAACAAGTAGACAAAATGTGTACAGATGCTATCTATCTATCTATCTATTCTATATATATATATATATATATATAGTATATAATATATATATATATATATATATATATATATATATATATATATATATATATATATATGATATATACAGGCTGTAGGGCTTCTACTATTTTTACTTTCGTACACACACACAAACATATATATCTATATATATATATATATATATATATAATATATATATATATATTATATATATATATATATTTATATATGTATATATAATATATATAGGCTGTAGGGCTTCTACTATTTTTACTTTTCGTAAAGACCTGTCTTCGTTACCTTCGTTTCAATGATCAATGGAAAGTTGACAGCTATGTTTTCAGTTAAGGTACCTGCTGAGCTTATTAGCTAACAATAGTTATTATTATATTTTGTTTGATGCAACGATTTCTATCACTCTTATATTCAGGAGACAATATACTTTTGCTCTTCACAATGCAACCGTCATTCAAAAAAGTTCCTTAATTTCTTCACTATTTAAGCGCTCAAGGGTTTGTTCTTAGGTAAGGCAATGAAATAATAATATTACATTAACTTTATAATAATATCGTGAAAAGACTTGACAGTTATATGAAGTCACTACAAAAGTACATTTAATTTGGGAATGCTTAAACCTATGGATAAAGAGTTCGTGATTGCTCTATATGCTCTTTCTATATTTAACTATATTACCAGGGAAAACTGTGAATGACAACCTAGAAACTCTTCCTTTCTCTCGGTTTCTTCAACTCTCTCACTCTTTCCCTCTTTCTCCTCCCAACATCCCCTCTCTGCTCTCTGTCTCTGTCTCTGTCTCTCTCCCTTTCCTGCTAAGATAGTTGCTTCAGTTACAATGCCCAGCATATTTGCCATATATTCCACCACTTCTCAACCCCAGTTCCTATTGGGGCTGAACTTGGACTTAAAGGGCACCGGGAGTGTCTCTAATCATCCCAGTGACCTCGAAAACTATGGATTAGACATTAATGTCTGTCATTTTGACATTTTACTTTTCAGTCCTTCTAACCCAGTTCATATTGGGGCTGAACTTGGACTTAAAGGGCATCGGGAGTGTCACTATTCATCTCAGCAACATTGAAAACTATGGATTAGACACTAATGTCTGTTGTTTTCCTTTATTTTTACTTTTCAAACCTTTTCCTAAACACCTCCCCATACCCGCCTTTTGGTGTCAGTGATGTCTTACCCCTACAGTATTCTTTCCCAAAAGCTAAGTTATATGTATACCAAGTTTGGTTGAAATTGCTCAATGCATGTCAATTTGCATGTGGCACATGCACACATATACATACAATCATCCATTTATAATTAATATATATATATATATATATATATATATATATAATATCATATATATATAGGTGTGTATGTGTGTGCACGCATGTATTTAGATCTAGAAGACGTGGAATCCATGTATGGGCATTGATGACGTCAACTTATAGTAGACATGATGTTAAAGGTGATCTCACAAATGACTCCTGAATATAATCTCAGAGTACTAAAATAATTCCTAAAACAAAAGTCAGCTTCCACTGGAGATAAAGTTTGTCTTGCAGGACCGCATAGTAAAAATGTTGCTTGGAGAAATGACCTTAAAAGCGGAGCACTTAAGGGAAACAAAGGGTCACAGCTCTCTTACATTAAGACCTTGAAAAAACAAAAACCTGTTGAGAAGTCAGCTCTACGTCTTTGCAGAGAGAGAGAGAGAGAGAGAGAGGAGAGAGAGAGAGAGGGGGGATATTGAAATTCTCATCTGTGATCACAATCTTAAGTGGGAGAGAGAGCGAAATCCGTTTTTGAAATTGAATTGATAAACATTCATATACCCACATACACAACCATTCTCTCTCTCTCTCTCTCTCTCTCTCTCTCTCTCTCTATATATATATATATATATATATATATATATACACATATATATATATAAAATATATATATATATATATATATATATATATATATATATATATATATACACATATATATATATAAATATATATATATATATATATATATATATATATATATATATATATATATATATATGTGTGTGTGTGTGTGTGTGTGTGTGCGTGTGTGTGTGTAAGTATGTATGTATGTATGTATGTGTGTATATATGTGCTTTGATTAAGTCTTTTATAATTCTTATGTGCTAATACCCAATCTCTTCAACCGAGGGTTCCACATTATGAAGTGTAATTAAAAAAAGACCAAAAGAATAAAGGAATACTCGCAATTGTCGGAACTAGACCAAGAGGATACCAGAGGACATTCTTCAAGTGAAATGTAGCCTTCAGGCAAGTGTCTGGAAGGTACGAGGTAAACCCCTAAAATTTCCAGATAAATTCATACAGGTAACGGTACCTTTGAAAATGTTGTATATGCTGTCTACTGGATGAGCAGATGAGGCATTTTAATGAAACACTTTTAAACAAACTTGTACTTGAGCAATACAAATTTAAGTTTTAAGAAAAGGAGTGAAGCTCAAAAGAGTGCAGTTGTTGGATGGTAAAAAGGTTCAATGAATATCATGTAAACCCAGTGACTTTACAAATGTGTTGATGATCATAACTTAGAAATCTGGCGAATAATGAAGCTTCACCCATAAGAGCACTTTGTAATGGCTTTGTCATGAATTACAGTACTCACACACATTACATAATGATAAGAATTAGTTTCTGGAGATTCACGAATACATCACTTAATTTGTCCACATCAACTGATGGAAATTAGATATCACTGAGCTAGCTAATGTAAGATTTCCCATAAAATGGAAATTTAAGTAACAACTGAGGTAAGGAAGGAGCAAACGAAGATACAGTTCTGATATAATATGGAGGGAATATTCAACGCTGCTGACAAGTAATCGATATTTGAGGGAAAATCAGTTTATAAATGAAATTCCCATATGGGTACTTACATAGCAACTCTTGAAGAGGCACGAGAAGTTTGGGAAAACAAGTCAAATCTACCACTAAGAAATTATAGTGATAGAAGCAACAATACTCGAGGAAAATAAACATGGCATTGTTTCAATGGGAAAATGAAGCTGTCTTTCAAGTTTTCTGTCGTTCCCGTTCTGAATGGAATTTGAATGGTGTTATGAAAACTGTCCTTTCCCTCAGGTGTCTAAATTCGACTATGAACTGTGTACAAAACAGCCTGATTACCATAGGTACGACATCTGTAAAGCCATAAAAATGCATTCACTTATGAAAAGAGCTTCTTTGTTTTAAATTTATTTATTTCAGGAAATAAAATAAAATCAATAAAAATCATGTTTTAAGCATTGCATCATGGGAAAATCTCAGGCATTCCACTCTCCATTTTATGTCTAACTCCTTTTCTTAAGCTAAAACTGTACCAACATCTACGGTCCCTTCTCTGATTTCTCGTATTACCACATCCATAAAAAACGCTGAAGAGCCATAGAGACAAAATTCCTCGTCCCAGACACTCTCACACTAAACAAGTCATTCATTCTCTCTCCATCGTAAATAATTAATTAATTGTTCTCAATAAATTATCGTCTCTGTCGATTGTCCCTCAATTTCTTTGAAAAGGTTAAAGAATAAACTGAGGAAAGGGACGATGTAAATCTGAGGCTTGTATGAAATTCTTGCCGAGAAATGTCCAATTTGTACGTTAAAAAAGAGAGAGAGAGAGAGAGAGAGAGAGAGAGAGAGAGAGAGAGAGAGAGAGAGAGAGAGAGAGAGAGAGAGATTATAATTCCAAAACTAGATGTTTATATCTCCAAGTGTTTCCGAAGTGTTTTTAGTCAAAAGAAAGAGCACTTCATAATCATTTTAGTCAATTCGTAGACACTCGCGATAGTTTGTCATCAGAGACATTTTTCCTCAACTCAATCGACTGTCGTCCCACGTCGAATTTTGGACGATGCTGGCCGACCAAGGGTCAAAACAGTTTATGCAGGGATGTAGTAGACCAAGCCTGTAGAGTGGACGTAATTTCATCTAAACTTAATCCATCAAAAATTTATAGAAAATTGATGTAATATATACATACCCTACACAGTTTCCCTACCAGATGGCCTCGAGCAGAAAGGAAAGTCATTTCATGACAAAAATAATCTTTGACATAGTGATGAAAATTTCATTATAAGTGAAAAAAGAAATAAAGATACGGGCAAAGAAGCTGGAGGCAGAACCTCCCTGCTCATTGAGCTAAAACCCATCTTGGGATATTTGATTTTAATATTTCAAGAATACTCTTAATCATATAGCAATAGAAATGGGAAACTTGGAGGAATTATTAAAAAGGATATTAACAAAAATCCCCAGTCCATAAGACTTGGAACACAAAATTGCTGGATATTGAAAATTATTTCTTTAAACGTGGGCGAGGGTAATTTATCTAGGAAATGTCGTCCTTAGTGTTCAGGTGATCCTAAAGACAGTATTTTACAGTAAAGGGATAGGTTTCCTTAATCAATATTTTATAATACAAACTATTTTGGATTTTGTTAAGTCATCGATGAATCTTAATATCTTGTAAACTATTAGACTGACAATGTTAGCGTTTTCCTGTAAAACCGAGCATCGTTTACGTAAGTAAAACTAAAATGATAACGTATTTTTTCATTGTTAATTTTGCCAAGCTATATTTAGATATATTTTGAGCGTTAAGACAGTTTACTTTTGTACTCTCCTTCTTGCATATAGTTTGTAAATGTCTATAACAATATCCCATGTTTCATTTTCTTTACCGGTGGTTCGTGTTCCTGTGCAAACCACTTGTCAGTATATATATATATATATATATATATATAATATATATATATATATATATATACATATTCAAGTAGGCATCCAAGGAAAAGCAGCACGTGTATGTATATATATATATATATATATATATATATATATATATACATATATAGATATGTATAGTATATATATATATATATATATATATATATATATATATATATATATATATATAAATGCTGCCTTTTCCTGATGCCCCCATCATAGCTACTACGAAGCTTATGGCTATATGACCTGTTTATAAATATATATATAAATATATATATATAATATATATATATATATATATAGATATATATATATATATCTATATATATAATCTATATATATATATCTATTATATATATCTATATATATATATATATATATATATATATATCTATATATATATATACCTATCTATATATTATATATATATATATATGAATAATTATCACATCGAACCGTGATCCATTTATATATCATTTCAAGCTACAAATGTCCTTTAATATCTAAATTCACTTTTACCCGGTTACATATATGAAAATATATCATTTGGGAGGTAAGTGAATTTAGATATTAAAGGGACCTTTTGTAGCTTGAATTGATATATATAATATATATATATATATATATATATAATATATATATAAAAATAAAAATATATATATATATATATCAATTCAAGCTACAAAAATGTCCTTAATATCTAAATTCACTTTACCTCCCAAATGATATATTTTATATATGTACCGGGTAAAGTGAATTTAGATATTAAAGGAAACATTTGTAGCTTGAATTGATATATAAATGGATCACGGTTCGATGTGATAATTATTCATATATATATATATATATATATATATAGATAGGCATATATATATATATATCAGATATATATATATATATCAGATATATAGCTATAGATATATATATGATATATATAGATATATATATATATATCTATATCTATATATATATATATATATATATATATATATATATATATATATATATTTATAAACAGGTCAATATAGCCATAAGCTTCGTAGTAGCTATGATGTGGGGCATCAGGGAAAAAGGCAGCATTTATATATATATATATATATATATATATATATATATTATATACATATATATATATATATATATATGTATATATATATATTATATATATATATATATATATATATATTATATATGATATATATATATACACTGCTGCTTTTCCCTGGATTGCCTACTTGAATATGTATATATATATATATATATATATCTATATATATATATATATATGTATATATATATATATATATATATATATATATATATATATATATATATATATATATATATATATATCTGACAAGTGGTTTGCACAGGAACACGAACCACCGGTAAAGAAAATGAAACATGGGACATTGTAATAGACATTTATAAACTATATGCAAGAAGGAGAGTACCAAAGTAAACTGTCTTAATGCTCAAAATATATCTAAATATAGCTTGGCAAAATTAATAATGAAAAAATACGTTATCATTTTAGTTTTACTTACTTTATATATATATATATATATATATATATATATATATATATATATATATATATATATATTATAAATATAAATGCTGCCTTTTCCTGATGCCCCCATCATAGCTACTACGAAGCTTATGGCTATATGACCTGTTTATAAATATTTGTATCCGATAATAATATATATAAATATATATATTATATATATATATCTATTATATATTAAATTAATATATATATAGATATATCTAATATTATATATGTATATATTAAATATGCATATATCTATATATAGATTATCTATATATATATATATTATATATATATATGTATATATATATCTATATCTATTACTATTAATAATCTATATATATATTATATATATATTATATTATAATATTATTAATATAAATTATATAAATATAGATATATATATATATCCATTATAGTATATCTATACTATATAATGATCTATATATTATATATATATATAATCATCTATATATTATTATATTAAATTAATTATATAATAGATAGGATAATATATAATATTATCTATAATATTATTTATATTAAATTTAAATATTAATATATATATAGATATGTATATATATAATCGTATAATATTAATATATATATATATATATATATATATAATATATATATAATTTATATATATACATGTGTGTGTGTGTGTGTATGTGTGTATGTATGTATGTATAATCCATTTTGAGTGTAAGTTATTCCCAAGGTATAGTGAATTCGATAATCACGGGGTATTTAATTATTAACATTTTGGGTATTTAAGTCATATATGTATGTGTGTATGTACGCTATTAATGTGTAGCCCTTTATTTACGATATCGAAAATGTTTTCACAGAATATGGAAATAGAGCGTTGCAGTCTAACTCAAAATAACCTAATTGTGTTTGGGGATCTTATATAACGATGATTTAGATAAAAAAGAAACTGCAACTACTTATGCGACACTAATCCTAATCATGTAGTCTCTAAACCAAAGTCTTCAGCAACTATTGTATATTTGTTCTTGTTCTCATTGGTACCTGATTAATCCTTCCTTGATGTAAATAGATAATTATACGTTTGTCACAGATATTTATGAATGTGTGAATAGTTATGAAAGAAGCTTTGGAATTCAATATGGGTAACCGTAGATATTGAGAGATGTTACTTCTTTTGTGCCATTAGTGTTCGTTTTTTTATTTACGCCAGGCACTTGTTGCAACGTAATCTTGGGTATTTGTAAGTTTTGCCATATAATAATATATATAATATATATATATATATATATATATATATATACATACCATATATATATATATATATCATATATATATATATATATAATATATATATATATATATAGAGAGTGAGAGAGAGAGAGAAGAAGAGAGGAGAGAGAGAGAGCATTGAGCCTAGAGTTGAAGCATCCTCTATAAAATAGGTTTGTGATGTAGCAAGCAATTCGAGAGAAGCTATTTAATTTTGACAGCACGAATTCAACAGGAATCCTCACAAGCTTTCCAGAATCTACAAATTTAATCTCACAGCTCTTTGTAATCATTCCTGCTAAGCATTTAGCTTATTTGTGCTTCTTCACGTGGGATTCAGGTTTCCCAACACAAAGCTCTACGAAAGCATTGTTATGCTTTAGTAGAGCAGGTAAACATATCCGCTACTGGTAAAGTAACTTGAAGGTGAGTAGCAAACAGAAATGGCAGAAGAATATTGGTTAACAAAGTGACAAAGGACAAATACCATAAACTTAATTAACTGTCGAGGTACTTAGCGAATCGGTGAAGAGCAGAGGTTAATGCGAGTATGGCTATTCAGAACGGCGCTCCCTTGCTTCCATAGCAGCTTGAGTTCTCAATGCCAAAAAAAAAAAAAAAAAACAAAAAAAAAAAAAAAAATCAAGACATTACATCTGCATTAGATCATTTTCACATTCCACGCCGTACAATGAACAGCTTAGTTGTTCTGATGTTGTAACAGATGCTTGTTTTTGAGGGGCCTAATCCAATCGGCGTTTTACGAAAGCTCGGATCCCCATGACATAAGCGCGTCGCGTTTTTCACGAAAGCGAACTTTTTTTTTTTTTGTTACATCAAAAGAGCGGCTGAAATTCGTGTCGTAAGCGTGTTAGGCAGACTTGACCGTCTGTCAACACCACTCCCCCCCCTCACTACCAGTGCTACCAGCGCTTGAGAAATCTTTCAAGGTCCTGAAAAATTAACTCAAAGCTTGAAATGAATAAGGGAAAATTTCCGAATTCTTGAAAATTATGTACAGAAAGTCCCGAAACAGACAATTTAGGGAAAAATGAAAGTAAGTTTCGGTCAGACTGCTCAGTGTTATTTTCACAACTTTCTTGTCAGGGCATAAATTAAAGAATATATTAGATCGAAATGGTCAGTCTAAGTTTAGTTTATTATCTGACTTCGTGTGTGGCCTCCTTGTATTGCCAGACTCTTCAGTCTGTGTTGAAAGAATATTTTCCAAATTAAATCTGGTGAAGACGAAACAAACGCTGCGCTTTCCTAATATGCCCAATTCAACAGTTTTTTTTTATTAACATTAACGTTCTTCATCACCATTCGGTTTTAGCTTTCTGCAGAAGCTACTGTGTCGGCTTTGTCTGTCCGTCCGCCCTCAGATCTGAAAAAAACTTCTGAGGCTAGAGGGCTGCAAATTGGTATTTTGACCGTGCACCCTCCAACCATTACACATACCATATTGCAGCCCTCTAGCCTCTGTAGTTTTTATTATATTTAAGATTGAAGTTAGCCGTGGATCGTGCAGCTCTTTCCGGAGCCATGAGACACACCCTCACTCTACAGTATCTGGTGAACAACTAGAGAGCTGTCGGTGATGGTTTTATACAGCATTATACGTAGTACGAAAACTCGATTGCATCCCTGAAGAAACTTTGGCCCATTTTTTACTGGTTTTCTTATGATTTGGCGGTTAATGAGCACTTTCTTATGTACTATAAATATCCATCTGATCCAAGCCCCATACATATCTACACGTATGTCTTTGCTTTATGATCCTCTCCGCCTTCTTCTAACGAGTTAGAGTGCTATCTGCTTGGCCTAGATGAAGCCGGCCTTATGCTAGCGTGGGCTTTAAGTGTTGCTCTGTGTAAAGGACAATAGGAAGCTTGGCACTCTTGGAGACGTCAGTCTGGTTTTCTAGCTCATGAACACCGCATCCTTATTTCTGATACAATTTTTCCGAAGGGAACCACCTTTTTTTCACATATACCATTAAATATAATTTGATGGCGTGTTTCTTCTAATTTTTTTTCTTCATAATTTTTGGTAAGCTGATTGAGGATCATGTGTTTCAAAG
>NC_061109.1:99526854-99534354 GCF_015104395.2 Macrobrachium nipponense | reverse complement strand
AGGGCGCGAACCCATGGATCCTTTCAAATCCAGGAACGTCTCGCGGTGGTGTAGTAGGTAAAAGCTTCACTGACGTTCCTGGATTTGAAAGGATCCATGGGTTCACGCCCTGGTCCAGGCAAGTCTATTATCGAGAAAAAATTCCCCTTCGGTTAAGCATATATGAAAATATATTATTTCCGAGGTAAAGCGAATTAGATATTAAAGGACATTGTAGCTCGATATATGTATATGAATCACGGAAATGTGATATGACTTATATATATATATATATATATATATATATATATATATATATATATATATATATATAGTCTACATTATTATTGTTTACTGTTAATGTCATGTGAAACTGATAGAACTTTTAGATAATAGGCAAAATTATATTACAGGAAGAGGATCATACACACAAAGAAAGATTATCGTTAATTACTGAATAAACGGTACAAAGTGCATTCTATTCCTCAAGTGAACATTATAGTTTCCTTTATATTTTTCATTACGCTAAGAGAACTTCAATTAAGTTTTCGGAAATCCCAGGAGATGGTTATATTCACGGCGTTGAATACAAGCTTAGTTTTTAATTCTGAATGAATCTTTTGACTGTTTTTTTTCCTTTTGTAGGAACGACTGAAGAGAGAAAACATGTGCTAAACGAAAGAAAGTCAAGAAAAGGAAAGAAAAAAAAGAGCTGGAAGGTTTTCACTTTGCAATTTTTGTTCGACTGAAGATTCTCAACTTTATTCTCTCTGTCATAAAATAATTCTCTCTCGGTTTTCGGTCGTTTGAGGAGTTTACATTTATGTATTCTTGTCCCAGATTGATTTTCTTTGCCCTTACTTGGCCCATAATTATTTCGAAGGACTTTCTAAATTACAATAGACGTCTTCCCACGTTTAACTGTAGTGTTTCTCTAACTCGGGATCCAACTTTAACTCAATGAATATTGACTAACGGGAGTCGCATGGCAACACTTTTGGTCTTTTTCATGGAGCTCAGTTTATCCAGCGACTTCTGGGAGACGGCCTTAGAAGGAAATCACTTTAGGGAAACAAAAGGTCACAATTCCCTTGCACCATCACAATATAGAACAACAGACGGCTGAGACTTCCTCTTTAAGCTCTGCCTCTTGGACACAAGAGAGAGAGAGAGAGAGAGAGAGAGAGAGAGAGAGAGAGAGAGAGAGAGAGAGATTAGTTCTGCGTAGTAAATTGGGATAGAATTATAGTCATCGGGCCTATCATGATTTGTAAACATAGAAAACAAATCCACAAAAAAGGATGCAGTAACTTTCAAACTTATCATACACTTAGAAACATTCCGGTTAGTCATCAGTAAGTTTAATGGTATTTTCTAATCGTCCTCGTGTTACAATACGCTACTGCATAGAGAAGTCAAGATTACTATTTGTGACCAGTTCCGTAGATGTAGTCATTGTGTCAGTTAATGACAGTAAAATCAGACGAGTCTGCTTTATAAGTGAGCTCTGATTAAAGAAAGCATGCCTACTCGGACAATGGGATCATATTATCACACCTGATTTCCTCTGGGATACAAGAACAATATTCACCGACTCCGTTTAACTATTTGCTTGTGAACTCAGGTTTGATGTAACAGCCTGGGTATGTTAACTCAAGCGTGAAGTAGATCAGGCAACAATCTGCATAAATTTGAAGTGAACTAAGTAGATCAATGTATAAAATTTCTACTCTAATAGGACTTATATAACCAAATATTATCTTAACTTAAAGCAGCTGGACAGGGAAACAGGAAAAGACTAAATGGAACAGATGAAAGGCAAATGGTACTAGCTGGGTTCCACGGAATATTGCCAAGAGCCTTTAGTACCATCAAGATCCATATCTCAACCTTGAATACTATCTGACGCGAAGTTCCTATTGTTTGCTGTAACTCTCTAAGGGTTCCTAACATCGTGAAAAATATGTACTCAAACAATGCGTTGCGTCTTTAGATGATCTTCGACCTTACGATTGTCAGAAAATATTAATATTTCGAGAAAGGAAATTCCTCTTGTGGTGATGCAGAATCATAGAATAAATACGTTTATCTTTTGAATTACCTATCTGTGAATTTACAGTATCGTAGTTTTAAGGTTTTGGCTATTTATATTTCTGTAATTCTGCACCTGATCCTCGTTAATGATCAATTTTCTCCTCTCGAAGTTACTTCTGACTCAGACCCGGATAAAACAGATGTAGCTTTGAGGGAAATGTTTATAACAGTAAAGGTAGCACAGAATGAAATATAAAATTTAGGTCAAAAGACCGAGCGGTGGGACCCATGTGGTCATTCAGCGCTGAAAGGGAAATGGACAGTAGAAGGTCTGAAAGATGCAACAGGAGGAAAACCTCGCAGTAAGATGTCAGAAAGAGAATAAGAACGGAGGTACAGTAAAAGGAGGGAAATGGGTTGCAGCTAAGAGCCGAAGGGACGCGGCAAAGAACCTAAATTAACGGCCACAGTGCATCTCGTAAAATGCACTGAAGGCAATATCCCTCTACGGGGAATTTGATATAGATATGTGCGCATAAAGATTTCATAAAGCCTTTATCACGTTTAATGTTTTCGGAACTAATACAAAATAGGACAGGGCTTAGGTGTTCTGTCTAATTTTTGCTGCTCCCTGTGCTGATTTGTCTGCATTATACTGGGATGTACATTTCATCACATGACAGAAGGAAGCCATTTGACAATCAGCAATGAAACAGATCTAAAACAAGGAAATGGTCGAACCCATTACAAATGGTTTCAGTAATCAGAAGTTGATTTATGTAAGACGCCGGAAAGGAACCTTTTTTTTCTAACTGGTGATACATTTATATCTACTGTCAAAATGTTTTGGATATTATAGAGATTAGCTCTTAATAGATTACTTTTGCCACTGAATGGTGAAAGAGACCCATGTTGTAAGACTAGGTTTTCGGTGCATCGAGTAATTTTGTTTGTTTGTAGAATCTATCAGTAATTTTAATGTGCTATTACATTATCCCTGAAATCTCTCATGATATCTTAACGAGTGTTATGTAAAAAATAAAAGAAAAAAGACGAAGAAGAAAAAAACATACTTCACTCCACGAATTCAGCTGTTAAAAGGACACGGAATGTAGCAATGTGGTATAGGTAAGGTTATTGTACATTATTTGGGTCCGAGATGATCATGAATTATTTCATTTAATAATTACTGTAAGGAAGAGATAGACCGAGATATGGACACAGAACTCGGATGGAAATCGATCAATTTCGGCGAGTACATTCACCCATGAATACAGAATTGGGGTTCCTTTTCCGCCGACCGGTAAGTCTTTGGCCACGAAATTATTCATTGGCCGAGTCTGACTTTCCATGTCCGAGTGATCAGCTGATCTCGGAATCATGATTTTCCTTTATCTCGATCACCTGGGCTTCGGTGGCTTCCATTTGCTTATTACGAAATGAATAATCCTATCATTCTCCAGACCTAATAGTGATTATTGAGGGATACTTTAGATTTAACCTTTTAATCTGTTTGAAAAATGTAATATGCATTTGATATGGTATTCTATTTATAGCGACATCTCTGGTAGCATGAGTTTTCCTGACTTCTGTTCCCACCAGCTAATAGTTCTTAGGCAGATTTGTGAAGGATGAGGGCGCGTCCTCAATCTTGCTAATATCTACTAAAATTTCTCCCCATTGTCTCCACTCCTTTGAACATCAGCTTTTTACCCGACGAATTTTTGTTTTGGAGGCCACCGGAAAAGCTCCTGTACTTTCAAGCCCAACCTGGCTACATCAGTTTCTAGAGCAGCCTTGCCAGCCTCACGGAAAAGAGGTTAAGTATATCTTATTTTTACCAGACCACTGAGCTGATTAACAGCTCTCCTAGGGCTGAGCCCGAAGGATTAGATATTTTTATGTGACTAGAACCAGTTGGTTACCTAGCAACTGGACCTACAGCTTATTGTGGGATCCGAACCACATTATATCGAGAAATGAATTTCTATTTCTATCACCAGAAATAAATTCCTCTGGTTCCGCGTTGGCCGAGCCGAGAATCGAACTTCGGACCACCGGATTGGTAGCCGAGCGCAAAATCCACTCGTACAACGAGGAACTTCCGGAAAAAGAGGTAAAATACCCAAATGCACTGTGGGTTAATGAGAGGTATTTGTATTTGTCTGAGTGTGAGAGACTGGGGAGGACAACACTGGAAGTTGTGGAAACAAGATACCATTCCATGAGGTGGCAAAGTGTACATAAGAATTTCAAGTGGAAAGGTAAATGTAACGAAATATTGAGCGAAATATTTCAGCGAACCTGATTTACACAAGTGAGAGATTTTAAATTTTTTTCTATTTATTGTAATAATAGGATCAGTGCCTCTTGCCTGAAACAAAGGCTGTCAATTGGGTGACTAACTAAATGGAGTAGCTTGGAATGATAAAGTAACATACTTCAATGTAAGTATGATTTTCCCTAGTGACAAGAAAATTGATGCTGCCGCTTTGAGCAACTATCTGTACTGCAATCTGGTATGTTGTAAGGTTTTCCAATATTTGATGTAATTAGTGTTACCAGGAGTATGTGTGCTTGCTATATGGTGGCTGGCAGGAAAATGGGTTTGCCTCGGAGCATTCACACAACTGCCCAGAGAAAAATACTGTGTTTGCGGTTAAGATTTGTACAACTTAAGGTAGGTTTACACTTACGCACTTTCGTGTTGCGGTCTCTTATGGGGTGGGACCGCAAGAAACTGTTACAAAATTGACGCGGTTGGGAGAAAAAATGACCGTTATTTGGCGGCGTGTGGCGGACCCGGGCGATGGGTTACAGGCACCTCACGGCGTGTTCCTGCGGTGCCTAGCGGAGTGTTACGGAGTTGCCGCAGAGATGGCGTGGTGTTATGGTCGTTGTTGCTATGCCAGGCCATGTGCTCTTGCGGCTTTGTTACTCCGTGTAGCGGTGTGTTGCGGGTGGGTTGCGGTGTTGTTGCGGAGTGTGCGCACATCTGCACGAGTCACGACTTGCAAAATTGAACGATTTTTGCACGTGCACCGTGCCACATCATGCCACACCGTGCCAGATATGAACCCTGGGTATATATAGAGGCCTGCCAAGCACATCCTTCATTCCACGCCCAACCAGCATGCAATATGGACCTCAACAGCCTCTCATCCCAGGAGACCCAGAGATTTTTGGTAGCTGTCCTGTGTCTATGTGCAGTCCAGGTCATCGACGGGTTGAGAAGACGTACTAGGGTGCCACAGCCACTAGCACCACGCAGAAAGGACGGCAGGGCAGGGCGGATTTGGGCTCGGGAGTGGCTGACACTGCGGCAACTACATGGGGACTACGACCAGCTGCTACAAGAACTGAACAAGGAGGACTGCAAAGGACACAAGAACTTTCTACGAATCTATCCTGAATTTTTCAAGGAGATGGTTGAAAGGCTGACGCCCCTGTTGAAGAAGGACGCGAAGTTGCGGTGTACAGCAAGAGGTGGGACTCAAGTTGGCGGTTACTCTCCGCCACCTGGCAAGTGGGAACGACTATACAAGCCTGCAATACAGCTTCAGAGTCTCCAAGAGTTCCATATGCCGATTTATCCCAGTAGTCTGCCAAGCCATTATCGACATATACAAACCAGAAGTGATGAAGTGCCCCAAGACACCAGAAGAATGGAATGACGTAGCAAAACGCTTCGCCTCCAAGTGGAACTACTTCAATTGTGTGGGAGCCCTGGATGGGAAGCACGTCGCGATCAAGAAACTCAAAGGTGGAGGATCACTGTATTTCAATTACAAGAAGTTTCCAGCATCGTCCTCATGGCCCTCTCCGATGCAAAGTACAAGTTCCTGTTCGTCGACGTCGGTGCAGAAGGAGGTGCTGGGGATGGAGGAACCTGGCAGAAGTGCAACCTGGCCAGGGCCATCGCAAACAACCGAGCAGGACTCCCCTTCCACATAGTCGCCGACGATGCTTTCGCTCTCAATATGTGGTTGATGAAGCCCTACTCCCACCAATCACAAGATCCCACCGAACGACTATATAGCTACAGATTATTCGCGCTCGTCGTGTGGTGGAAAACGCATTTGGCCTGCTGCAGATGAGATGGCGAGTCTTCGGGACGACGATGCAACAGGATGTACAGGTGTGCAAGAAGATAACTTTGTGCGCATGTGTCATGCACAACCTGGCACTGCAACGCTACCCACTTGCTGGCATCGACGTCGACTATGAGGACCAACACCATAACGTCGTAGCAGGCACTTGGAGGGAGGAGTCGTTGAACCTCATGGAACGACTCATGGCAAGAAGGGGACCAGACTACACACGTTGAGCGAAGGCCGTCAGAGATTACCTGGCCCAGTACTACTCATAGGATGCAGGCGCAGTGGAATGGGAAGAGCGATTGGTGTTTCCTCGAGGACGACCAGCTACTGACGAGTAGAGGACCCAAAGAACTCTGTAATAAAACGTAACCAAACAAATGTAAATAATTGTAAATAAACATCATGATATATTTCTCATTGCTTTATACTCCCATACTTTGATATTGTCCTAATAACAATAGTAATACAATAAATAATATTGGTATGATGATTGGTACATATAAAAAATGATGTTGGAAAATAATTAACTGAAAGTTATGGTAAAATTCATAATAATGAGACAAATGAAAAGCAAATGATGGATATAAAAAAAATACTTATACTAAACAAACATGAAAGGCATAGAATATAACATAATTAACATGAAAAGCATAGAAAGTAAGAAAATAGACATAATAAACATAGAATATCAGAAAATAAACATGAAAAACATAGAATATCAGAAAATAAGCATGAAAAGCATACAATATCAGAAAATAAACCTGAAAAGCATAGGATATCAGAAAATAAACATGAAAAGCATAGAATGTAAGAAAATAAACATAAAAAGAATAGAATGTAAGAAGCTGAAATTGGGACTTGGTTTTACCATAACATGTTCAACTGCAAATATCATATATTATTAACTGAGGCCAATATGTCTTTAGTATCTTACTGATTTTACATTGTTCCCCTGTAAATAACCATGTCCAGTCAATGTTTCATTATCATATTTGTGTGTGTTCATGTTCATTTGATCATGTTCTCAATATGATATTATTGTTCTTACTTTGTATGTTATTATATCATTTGATGACCATATTTATTTCATGTTACATTTCATTTTATACTTTAAGTTATTTTCCGAGTTGTATTTATTTCATAGATCATATATCATATTTCATGTTAGGATTTCCTGTTATATTTCTTCATGTTATTATTTTTTCTGGCCATGCTCTTTCATTATTCAATTGTATTTTATATTTCAAGTTGTTTTCAGAGTTCTATTCATTTCATTTTTCACATATATTCCATTTTATATTTTCCTGTTATACTTTTTTCTTATTCAGTCTCATTTCACCCAATCATATCACATATATTGTCATGACAAAATTAAGAATCAATAAGG
>NC_061109.1:99514680-99526354 GCF_015104395.2 Macrobrachium nipponense | reverse complement strand
TTAAGAATCAATAAGGAAAATGTAAATGTAAGACACTATTTCAAAACACTATATTACAAAAAGATAAATATTAATTAATAAACATTAAAAAAATAATTGAATAAGCATCAATAAGGAACATGTAATTGCAAAACACTATTTCAACATATTTATTACAAAAAGAATAATTATTAATGATAAACATAAAAAAATATTTGAATATGACTAAAATTACTAAAATACAATTAATTCTAAAAAATTTACATTTTTATTTACAATATTTACAAAATCACTCAAGTGATTCTGGGTCAATGTCCTCCTTATCACCTGGGGAGATGGTCAAGTCGTAGGTGGGTGGATCCTCTGCGGCAAAAGGTTTCGGTGTCGAAATACTGGCGCTAGGGGTATGGAGCCGCAAGTCTGCCAAGAGACTGTGTACCAACGGCGACATTGAAGAAGTGGAAGGTCGAGGAGAGAAGTTGAGTGGTGTTGAACGTCCACTGGGGAAGAATGGAGGTGTGCCTAGCCTTGGCGCCGGAGTTGCGTACCCATGAGGTACCTGCTGCTGCGGCTGAGGCTGGTTTTGGAGGTGCGGATCATAAAAAAACACAGGTTGGGGTTGAGACGCGAACCACTGGTGTGGTGATGCCCGAACCGGTTGCACTGCAGAAGGTGTCAAAGGTGTTGAAGTCCCAGGTTTCGTTTGCGTCTCCTTATCAATTTGCAGGGGGCGTTCAGTAGGAATAACCGCCACGAGCCATGGCCTCTTTCGTCGGCGCATCCTCTTCCTCGGGCCCCTCCAAACTATGATACAGCCTGATGACTTGCTCGAAGAACGGCTTCTGGTATCTTCGAGGCACGTACTCCAAGCGCTGCGTCAGGTACTGCACGAAGACAGCGATGTCACGGTGCGTGTTATCCTGCGCTTGTGGCATCAGTGTGTTTATGCTGGTTCTTACCTCTTTTGTTGCGAGGCCGCGCTACACCGCATACGCCCTTGTGCGACTTCATCAATCCGCCAGACGCCGCTCAAAAATTTGAAATTATTTAAAATCCAGGCGGCGTCGAGTGGCTTTAACGGTCATCGCCTGCCCCCGCCAGCGAGGCAGCGCGCTTTTGGTGTGTTTCGGTGTCTGGCGGGTTGATGAAGTCACACGAGGCCGTATACGGTATGGCGCAGCTTCGCAACGAAAGAGGTAAGAACCTGCGTGGTGCCGTGCCACACCCCACCACACCCCACGTGGTGCGATGTGGTGCGACGTAGTACCACCCGCGAGGGAGTGCTATGGCGTGTTGCTACCGCGACGTGCGGTGCCCGTGAGGTGCCCTTACGGCGCCTTCATACACGATTAATAAATGGCGCGCACATGTTGTGGGCCGTGCGGCGTGTTACGGCGTTTCCCTAGGTAGATTTTTTTTTTTTAGGTGAAAACCTTCAAATACATTGTTTTTTCTTTTATTAAGAAAAAATATTACTTTAGACAGAAGATTATATTGTTTAAACAATTTTTGTAATATTACAAATTATAAGATCTATGTATAATATAAAAAAATATTAACAATTTATTCATTTTTCTAAATATGTTTTAAATTAGGAAACATACTGATTCGTGAAAATTTTTTTCACATTAGACTTAAATCCTATAATATTTACATTAAATGTATTTAACAGTCTATTCTTAATACATTTAATAATTCGCTGGTCAGTACTTATTCCCAAATATCTTGCCATCCATATACTTGAAATAAAATCTGCTATTATCACCATTGCTGTATTTTCATCCCTTTTTGAGTTTGCTTCAAAATCTAGTTTTAAAATTCTTAAACTGCTATTAGTTTTTAATTTACAACATTTTCTAAGCAATTCGAATACCCAGGACAACAAATTCTTAACCAAAGGAGAGAAATATACCATATGCATATTAGTTTCTATGCATCCACAACCGCATTCCTTAATATCTTTTATTTTCATCATGGCTAGCCTATCATTTGTACTTAAAACTTCATGAACATACTTAAACAAAATTTTTCTACTTTTATTTTCTATATACTTATTATTTACATGTTCCCAAATTAGTTTCCAGTTGAATAGTGGATACAATTTTTCAATATTTGGAACATATTCACTATTTCATTAAATGTTCACTTATACCCATTTCGTTTTGTTTTTATCTGTGGATAAGAGGTCATCTTATTAGCACTTCGTAATATATTTATCATACTTTCATAAAAACTAGGTGTAAAAATAGTGCAATCCTTATGTTGGTATTCATTTTCTATACGGTAGGTTGCTCTGACTTTACAATAATAAATAATCATTTGGTAACCAAAACAACGATCTTTTAAACATTTTAGAAATGTACTAAACATGATTGACTTCGCTTTACACTGAATATCAATAATTCCACAACCACCTCTTAATTTTGACAAAAACATAGGTCGATTGGATGGAAGGTTGCCGCGCAGTCTGGGGAGGATAAAAGGGGCCGGACAGGCCACGGGGGCATCATTCCCGCTCTGACAGCCTGTCAACAATGTATAAATAAATATAATTTTATTTTTTTAATAATGAATGATTTTTAAGTTATTTTCTTAATATTAAATGATTTTGTACATTTTATATCATTCATAATGTTTCTTTTTGTAATAAATATGTTGAAATACTTACTTTCATTTACATTTTCTTTATTGATGCTTAATTTATATGTCATGACAATATATATGATAATATGATTGGGTGAAATGAAATTGAAAAATGAAAAAGCATGGCTAGAAAGAATAATAACATGAAGGAATATAACAGGAAATCTAATATGAAAGATGATATATGAAATATGAAATAAATAGAACTCGGAAAATAACTTGAACTATAAAATGAAATGTAACATGAAATAAATATGGCCATCAAATGATATAATAACATACAAGGTAAAGAACAATAATATAATATTGAGAACATGATCAAATGAACATGAACACATACAAATATGACAATGAAACAATAATCAACATTGACTAGACATATTTATTAACAGGGGAACAATGAAAAATCAGTAACAGACTAAAGACATATTGACATCAGTTGATAATATATGATATTTGCATTTGAAAATGTTGTGGTATAAACCAAGTCCCAATTTCATTTTCTTACATTCTATACTTTTCACGTTCATTTTCTTACAGTCTGTGCTTTTCATGTTCATTTTCTTACATTCTATGCTTTTCATGTTCATTTTCTTACTCTCTATGCTTTTCACTTCATTTTCTTACATTCTATGCTTTTCATGTTCATTTTCTTACTTTCTATGCTTTTCATGTACATTTTCTTACCTTCTATGCTTTTCATGTTCATTTTCTTACTTTCTATGCTTTTCATGTTCATTTTCTTACTTTCTATGCTTTACATGTCCATCAATTGCTTCTCATTTGTCTCATTATTATGAATTATGTTATTATTACTCCGCAACAACACCGCAACCCACTCGCAACACACCGCTTCACGGAGTAACAAAGCCGCAAGAGCACGTGGCCTGGCATAGCAACAACGACCATAACACCGCGCCAACTCTGCGCCAACTCCGTAACACTCCGCTAGGCACCGCAGGAACACGCCGTGAGGTGCCCGTAACCCACCGCCCGGGTCCGCCCCACGCCGCCAAATAACGGTCATTTTTTCTCCCAACCGCGTCAATTTTGTAACGGTTTCTTGCGGTCCCACCCCGTAACAGCCCGCAACACGAAAGTGCGTAAGTGTAAACCTACCTTAAGTGTAAACCAGTCTTTAGAAAATGTCCCTTAAAAGTGTTAACATCCCCGGGTCGAAATGGAAATAGTGGTTATGTGAACAAATTGTACTTAGACCGAGTTGTTTTGCTCCATCCTCGTATTTTGCACGAGGTGAAAATATTGTTCACTGAATGGTACTACAATCAAAACACTTAACGAAAACAAAAGGGTCACAGTACCCTTGAATTATGACAATATAAAACTCTCGAGTGTTGAGATTTCCTCTTTAAATTTCAGCAGGTTGGACAGGAGAGAGAGAGAGAGAGAGAGAGAGAGAGAGAGAGAGAGAGAGAGAGAGAGAGAGAGAGAGAAATAGGCTTATTTTCGGCTTGGGTGACGAGATCATGATGAACACATAGAACAGCGGTTTTTTTCAATTTCATTCGGGATCTATAAAACCAGTTATATTTAGCAAGAGCACCCATTGATAACAAACAGTACCTAATAGCCATAAGGTCAGATGATGGCTTCCAAAATCAAAATGACAGATTTGAGAGTGTCCTTTTCCTTTGAAGCGAGAAGTTCATTTCTAGCTGAAATGCAACACAGCACAAAAAAAAAAAAAAAAAAAAATTACGATAAAAAGCATTCAGTACCCATCAAATTATGTTACTATCTTTCAGGTTATTCTCTTTCATGCCGAAGGCCCTTGATTAAGCAAAGATTTCGCTTTAGAAACAATAAGAAATGGTGGCTTTCAACCTTCAAAGCAACGTAAATCTTCAGAAGCTAGGCAGGTTATATTTCTATCGACTGTTTCCGTACAAAACAAATAAATAAGCACGGTACGTTATATATTTGAGAAATATCGTAAAAAAAGATCTTGCATTATGTTTTAATTTAGTATCCAGCAGTAGTATTGTCAGTCACCTCGGATGCTCAGTTAAAGCAGCTCTTCTCCAGCAATATACGAAGGTTGGAGTGCTTGTTACGGAAAGCAGGAGTGAAAAAAAAAACTGAAAAATTTAACAATAAGTGACGGAACGGTAATTGGAACTATTTTATCTGTTTTATTTTATTATCGGTGCAAGATATGTTTTGAGAAACATGGATCTTGAAGTTCTTCATATTATCTAATGCATTGATCTGTTATTTACTTTTCCTGCACTCTGCTTAACGCTCAAAGTGAAAGAACAAAAATAATCTTGTTTCTTTAATTAACAGTGCAATTGCAAGAAATTTTCGACTTTAATGTTTTGCAGATGATTCTTATTCGTGCTGTGAAATAAACGATTCTATCCTTTTTGGCCATAAAAACATTCTTGCGAGTAAAAGTATATATCCTTAACTTAACATTAATGCTGTTTCCATTAAGTGTAAAAGCCATTCCCTATGAAGATATAATATGTGAATAAAGCTGCTAATGTATTTGTACGGTGCATTGTGGCTTCAGCAATTCGAGGTCGTTTTAACGATGAAAGCAGATCGTATGCAAGGTTTCCTTGAAGTGAGGTTGTTACTTGGCATTAGGTTTCCGCACAGCTCTCACGATTACGTAGGCGTAAGAAGGGCTGCTGAAAACTGAACTGGAAATCAGTACAGACTTGCGGAATATTAAATTTGCGATTGAATTTTCTTTGATGTAGTAAAGGTTTGACTTTGCAATCATTAAAAAAAATAAGAAAGTTATAAAATTCAGGGTTTATCTCTCCTTCAGTTCATCCTTATCTCTCTCTCTCTCTCTGTCCAGGTAGCAATAACGTAAATACAGAACTCAATAGCCTATTGTTTTTATGTTGTCACTGTAAAATTGTTGTAATCTTTTGTTTCCTCAAAGTGCTTTGCTTTTAAGGCCACTTCCCTGAATAACATTTTACTCGTATGGAATCAGAAGATAAAACTAAACTCCAAGAATAGGGAAGTAAGGGTTCGATGCTGTTTTGTTCTCCAGATTTGTTCTGATCAACGATTCTTCTTATTTTTTTCATCTAAATAAATAAATAAATAAACAAGTAAATAAAAACGATATTCGTTAGAACTATCCAGAAGTAGAAAACAATACCGAGAATGCTTAGCCAGACTACGCAGACTGGTCGGCATGTTCTTTAACGCCAACTTGTTCCTTCCATTGATCACTTTTCTGACTAAGCATGCTCTGCATCAAGGTACGTTAACTTAGCTATGTTCTGCCTTTATTCCGATGGATCTGCAGGAACCTTGAAACTGAACTTTGAATTGTTTTCTAAGAGTACCGCTCATTCTTGTGCCTTCAAATTGCAAATTATGTCTTTGTCAAGGGGCGAACAGGGAATACCATTACAGCAATCATCAAACTCTAGCATATCACTTGCCCCGATTTGTCGAACAACAGATCTATCAAGTAGTTCGCGTTACATTTCAGCGTGCGTTTTTGTGATACATCAAAAGTAAAAGATACAGCTGCATTTTGTATTAACAGGTGCAGTGATGACCTAAACGCAGAAAGAAGCGGTAACACATTCGGGAATATCGATGGATGAGGCATATATATATATATATATATATATATATATATATATATATATATATATATATATATATATATATATATATATATATATATATATATATATATTGTTTTCAGTGATACTTAAGGTTAAAGCATTAACAACATACCACAGGGAAATCATTTCAAATTATACTTTACGAAAAAACCCCGGGTCATCCAAATTTAAGCAATAATATTGTGAAAGAACATCCTAAGCTTCAAGAGACCGTGTGGAATTAGAAGTCGAATAGTATTCTCTCATCCACTTCTCTTTGAAATTCTAAGTAAACGCAGTCATCTGCCACTTATCTACTGCGAAGGCGAGAATAATTTATCACCAACTATCCTGTCATCAAGGCGTATACACCTTATCTCGACAGGGTTTACGTAGTCTCTCTATCCTGACTGAAAACAATTCTGGAAGCTAACTAGGCTGAATTACCAGATTTCCAGGAGATGGAATAAGAAATCATGAAAACAATCCTTTATCTATCACAAAGGATTTAGGAAAGTCCAATAACAGTCACAAATATTTGCAAAATAAAATGAAAGTTTTATTTGCATCAGCAAATGAAAAAAAACTTATAATAGCTGTTGTTCAGAACTAATGCTTTGAAAACACGTTGAAGTCTGACTATGTCCAACTGCAAAGACAGCAAGATAAGGCAACCAACCGGTGAAGGAAGCACTGTTTTCAGTTCTGACTCTCCAACAGTTCTCTTTAATGAATGGGTGAAAATACGATAAAGAAGATTATTGATCTTATATGAGACTATAACTTCTCCTTTTGAAGAGATGGAATTACACCTTATAAGAAGCTCTCATCACCTTTATTATAAAGAAAAGTTTCTGGATGGTCATAAAGTTGTAAGAAATCAGGTGGCTTCGAATTCTTTTGTAATGAAAAGTATACTAGTAGGGGAAGTAAACAAAATACAAAACAGAGTAGTACACAATAAGACATTTACACTTGGTAGCAGAATTCCATCATAAACAAACACATATTTCTCTCCTTAATCATGGAAAATTTAGACATGGCTATCCATCATTTGAAAGTATAATAATGCTAAGACGATAAACCATGCCCTATAGAAACAAACATTTGGAAACTTATCTTGGCCGAAAATGAATCGAGAACGAGGCATACACTGAGGAGACATTTCGGTTTATTATTAAAGAAGAAGAAATTTTCGTCACGTGATATTACTAAACCTTTAATTTATCAGTCATCAACCATTTTTAAATCACTTTGCATCTTGAATTTCTTCTCTTTAACGGACTAGTGTCAAATATTGACGAAAAATGTTGAAAAAAGTCGATTTTGAGTGAATCTCGCATCGAATAAAAACATTAACTCTTTAATGTACTCATTTTTCTCCAGATATTGTTTACACAATCTTTAGCTATCAAATGAGACTTATTTTAACGCTTTATCTCTCATAGTTCAAAAGCAGTAGCCGCTTTAACGGACGCATGTTAAAATAGGTTTTTACTCTATTGCAAGTTTTGCCTTCAGCTATTAGAAGCAGATTCTAAGTGGAAATAAAATTTTCAGTTAGTTATATGCGTTTTTGTAACACCAGTCAACATTTGTGCAACAGCCCCTTAGCAATTTTATCTTGTGAAATCTTCATTTCATTTACCGTTCGTGCTTTCAGCCTCTTTAGTATTCTTAATATTATGTCTTACAAAACAATAGCCGTTTCCGAAAGAGTTGCCAAAACCAAAAGGAACAAGAGGCACAAAGGGAAGGCTGACAAAAAGTACAAACCCTCTCCGGTGATGTTTCACAAACTAACCCAAGGTAACCCATGGCGAAGTTATCCACAAAGCCGGGCGAACTTTCCTCCCAGTTTACAGCGATAAATTCAGTTACCGTCCGAGTTCGGTCTAAATCCTCCCCCTCCCCCATAAAGTATCGTCTCTACTGTCTAGGCAATGTCTGGTGTTTGTTAGTCTCTGCGCCCAGAGGTCTACATTGCCCCTCCTATTTTCTTTGACGTCCGCCTACTATATATATATATATATATCATATATATATATATATATATATATATATATATATATATATATATATATATATAATATATATATACGTGTGACTTGAATTCACTAAGGAGTTGTCGTCAATGTAACATATATTCGTAACATCCACAGCACGTGAAAATGCGAATTCAATTTAACAGAAATGTTTGAATTAAAAGGTCACGGAATAATTAAGGCGACAAGACGAACTAAAATAAGAATGGCAGGCGAACTAAGCAATAACGTAATTACCATGAAGACCTTTCTCCAGAATTCATCATGATCTCAACTTGGATAAACAGCTCGCACGATCCGTAATTTACGGCATTTGTCATTCGCTCACTTGAAATCCACTTTCATTAAATACGCAATAAATGCGATTAACTTCGGGATCCTTTTGTCGTCGAATACCCCTTGGGGGCTGGGGCTCATGTTGGCTCTCTTTGTTCTCCGTGTATATGCTAATAGTTGCGTGAGGAGGTCTGGTGGCGGGTTGGTGTTCGGGGTGAGGGGAGGAGGCGGGGTGGAGGGGGGCAGCTGTGAGCGGGGTAGGGGTGGGAGGAGGTCTGGTTGGTAGGGAGAAGGGTGGCATTTTGACAGAAGAGATCAGGTGTCGGAGTAGCTCACAGGAAGGTTTCCAGTTTAACTACTACTTTGCATCTCTAACGATGAAATCCCACTCGCTTAGACCATCAGCGAGGCATCTTCAAATGACTCTTCTGCCTTAGAATATGACTGATCACTTTATAAAGAATTCTGTTTTCGGAGTAATTCATTCGAATGTGATTTGCAGAAGAAGGAGAGTAAATGACGAGTTGGAGACAGATCTGTTCGATGCTACCAAAATTATAAAGAAAAAAAGCGATCTAAGAAATCTTTTCCATTATCTCTGATATTGAAGTCGTGGGTAAGTTCATGACAATAAAATTCAACTATGTCAAAGATTAACCGCCAACTACATATTTAACCAGCGTCATTTAATCGCGGATTCTATATAAACTGTAAATTGGTTTGATTTCTCTTGACTTTTCACTTCAAAGTGATAAGAAGTTTTGACTAAAAAGACTCTAAGGGGAACGATATTTGTACTGTGTTGCTAAAAAAAAAAAAAAAAAAAAGAATCTGACAGAAAAAATTATGCAAATGAGTCACGATTACCATAATACCGTCAATGAAGTCATCATCTGATATCCATAGACGAGATGAAATTGCCCCCATTTAAGAGTTAAGTACCTGGAGGTCTTTACGTTGTAACGGAACGATTGTCGCAGATTTGCTAAAAATCAATTGCTGTTCTTGAATTGAATACAGAATTTAGGCCAAAGACCAAGCACTGGGGACCTTAAAGGTCATTCAGCGTTGAAATGGAAATTGAAAGTAAAATGTTTGAAAGGTGTAACAGGAGTAAAGCTTCACAGTTGCACTATGAATCAATTCTTAGGAGAGGGTGGAAGGTGAGATGGAAGACAGAGAATATGAAAGGTAGTAAAGTAAAAGAAACGAAAGGGGTTGCAGCTAGGGGCCGAAGGCACGTTCCAAAGAACCTTAATTAATGCCTACAGTGCACCTCGTGCAGCACTAGCCGCCTTACGGAGGATTGCTGTTCTTGCAATTAGATAGATCGCGCACGTGGATATAAGGAAACTATGATTCCTGCGACAACTAGTATTGTTTTTTCTTCTAGTGGACAATAAACAATCATTGCTTAACAGACACTCAGATTCCTAAAATATATTTCACTCCAAGAGCCCCAAGAAGAATTCAAGAAGAGAATAAGCATTAAATATTTGCTCGGAGAAGTCTAACAGTAAATAGTTCGGCATTGTGGGAGCTTGAACGTCATTGGCACGGGACACTTTAGCGATAAAAATACATCTCTTTCACTTGTTTGTTTAATTACTAAAACTTCTTAAAAAAACATTTCATCACTGAAAGTAAAATGGTAAGTTTACTGCAGATATTTATGAAATATCTCGTTTCCACATTAAACTTGATCTAGAAAATGAACAAAATACTTGCATCTAATTTTCAATTTAGCGCCGTCTCACACTCCCTCTCTTTTTCACGTGGATAAACTTAAAAGTGGTTGTTTTAATAGCCTTTTAACTTCTTTTTTTTTTTTAATAACAGAAGAGTGTGCCTTGACCTTTTGTTCCCCTAAAGTGCTTTGCTTTCAGGACTATTTTCCTTGACAACATTTTCCCCCTTAGGGAATGTTGGGATAAGACTGACCTCTAAGAGTAAGAAAGATCGACGAAGCTTGTTTTTGTATGAGTCCGTATTTCACATGAACAGTGTTTCTTTATTCTTGTTAGTTGAATGGTGTTTGGGGTTGTAGGAACGCTTGCAAAAAATTGCAGAGGAAATATTCATGGAAAATAATGAATACAAATCAAAGACTTCGATTCAGAAAGGGTGAACAGTTGACTTCCTCTTGGGATAAAAAAAAAAAAAAGATATCGTTTGAGAAACTATGTTGTGAGATGTCAGTCAACAGCATACTGGTCTGTCTCTCTTCCTCCTGGACCTTTTATTGAGCTTGCTTATTCGTCGGTTTTTTTTTTTTATTATTTTTCCTTTTGGTTAGCCTTGGTCAAATCTTGTTAGTTAACTTTCGACCAGTCTCCTTCGTCCGATGGACTTGAAATTTTGTATGATTACTTATTCGCGGATGAAGTACAACTTTACATGATCAGTAGGTCTGCAGTAACCTCTCTCAGCATTTCAGGATTTGCATGTAACTCTTCGGATTGTTCACAACTACTTTGACTCGGTAAAATAATCTAAAAGCTGCGGATTTTTAAAACTTTCTTTGGGTCGAAAGGATATAAAATCGGTTGCCATTTTTGTCAAAACTAAAAATTATATAATAAAAATGATTAAATCGTGTTATTTAGATAATTATTCGTGTCTGCAAAAATAAAATCGTGAGCGCCAAACATGGAAGGAAATGCTACGAGGAAACGAATATAATATTTTTTCGTATTTCACGTAGGTTTTTCTTCCATGTCTGGGGCCCACGCTTTTATTGTTGTAGACATGATTAATTGTAAGAAAATCCTGGTGTCTAAAAAAATTAATTTTTTCACTTTTGAGTGCATTTTGATAAAAGCGTGTAATTTTTTTTGTTTTGTTTTTTGCCTTTGAACACTGGATATGATATTTCTTAAGTATTTCAACGGCGTGATTAGGCCAAAAAGATGATATTCATATATTATTTTGTATTTTGACCAATGACATCGACAGCAGAGACGAAAGAATCTGTATAAAAACCAAAGCAACAACAACGACAGAAATATTATTGGATTGAAAGAAAACTCTCGCCGTGGTCACTTTGGGTCTTTCAGTAGTTGATATGCGAGACACCGAAGAAAAAAGAAAAAAAAAAGTGATTTCCGAAAACTGTCCGAGTACTTC
>NC_061109.1:99482180-99499680 GCF_015104395.2 Macrobrachium nipponense | reverse complement strand
GGGATAGCTCTGCGAAAGTCTATTTATTAAAGGGTGTGAAGTTCCAGGCTGCAATGGGTGAGTTATTATACTTTAGCCAAAGGGATGGCTTGTTTTGATATCTTGTAAAGATGTTCCATTTCATTTAATCTTTTGACTTTATCTTTACAATTGTGTGCTCATTAGTGTGTTCTCCTGTCTTTTAAACAGGCGGTTCTAGTGAGGGGACCGAGTGTCCTAGGGGACTGAGTGTCCTAGTGAGGGGACTGTATTTTGGAGAAGAGATAATTGGTGTGACTAATTACTGATTAAGACATTTAAATACTGGGGGGTTATCTCAGTTAGTTGTCTGTGAGACTTGAACTATTTTCATTACCTTGATGATCCTGTAAGAACTTGAGTTATTCAACTATTACTTTACTTTGAATAAAACGTTATATTTTTTGTAACTCCGACTCCAATTTAATGACCTGCTGGAATGGAAGAGAGAGAGAGAGAGAGAGAGAGAGAGAGAGAGAGGGCTTTTTGCCAGTGAAACACTTAGGAGAGGAGAGAGAGCGAGAGAGACTTGAAGGAGACTGAGGGCTACCAGTTTGCCTTACGCAATGGCTATACGCATACCAAATATTAAATACCAGGGGGCGACGCCCTTCGCTGTAATATATAAATATATATATATATATATATATATATATATATATATATACTATATATATATATACTATATCTATATATATATATATATTATTATATATATATATACATTGTGTGTACTATGATATATTATAGTAATCAGTGGTAAAGTTATCGTAAGAATGTAAAACTGTTTTTAAACGCAGCTGATTAAAGAACATGTTTTGTGTGAGTCTGAGGTATTCGCTGATCCGTTTTTAAGAACTTCTCAATTATCTCCTTCTCATATCTGATCTATATATATATATATATATATATATATATATATATATATATATATATGTATATATATATATGTATATATATATATATATATATATATATATATATATATATATATATATATATAAACAAAGACAAAATCCACGAAGGAAAGAGATTTTTCGTTTCGAATCGACCAATACAAAGCTGTCAGTTCACGAACAGCCGTACCACTGGTAAGACCTCTACAGTCAACAATAAGGAACCACTCCCTTTCAGAATTTGTGTCACGTAACTTTTAACAGAGAGGGCTTTAAAATATTGACAAAGTCCAAAAATGAACAACAACTGAGAATTTTAGATTCTGCACTGATTGGATTAGATGGCGGTAGATTACTCTTCGTTCATAATGTAAAAGTTTTATATCATCATGTTCTAGTTAAAAAATTTGTTTCTTAGTTTTCAAAAAACTTTTAGACCTCTATTGTAGTATTTTGTAATTGTAATACTGTATATGCCTTTACCATATGTGCGTCATTTTGCTCATTTCGTTCTGAAATTCATCAGTATACCAAGATTCCCAAAGTCTGCCCCAGTCACGATGATTGTGTGTGGATACTGCACAAACTAAAACACACACACATATACATATACATTTATACACACACACACACACACACACACACACACACACACATATATATATATATATATATATATATATATATATATATATTCACACAGCATTCCGTTATTTTGGTCAAGTGCAACACTTGCAATATTTTCAGTGTTTCAGGGATGAAGTCTTCAAGTCGCCAAATATGCTCATATGAATCAATGAGCAATGTGGTTCCCACATCTAATTTTGAAGGCCCTAAGGTCTCACAATATGAATTTTGCTTGATGCAGATTCATGCAGAAGCATCCTGGCCTGTGAAATTATAATTTTCATTTTTTCTGCATTATGGAATTTGTGTAAACATTTTCCATTCAGTATTTTTGTTTTCCAATCTAATATTGGGTATACTCGCCCCTGCACTGTAGTGTAGTTTCACGGGAGATCTACAATAGCCCTGAAATTGGCCTCGGTTTAATGGTTGAAACGGTGGTTATTGGGGACTGAATACGTTGAGGAATAAGGTAACAGAGCCATGAAGATTCGAATGAGTACTAGAAATGATGAATGTGCTACCACGAATTTATTGGTGCACTATGTGCCTAAGCAGTTGACAGAAATAAAAGAATGACTACTAAAAAGGCATAGATGAAAGCAGGAAGAGCAAACGCATCATGGATGGCCACAGAGAAGCTGCTTCATTAAAGCGAAGGGGAAACCACAGCTTCGAAAAGGCCTGTCCACACTAGGAAACATTGTTTGCAAACATTGTTTCCTGGTGTGGTCAGGCCTAAAGAGGACAAACAAATGTCCTCAGCCGTTCCAATCTTTGCTCTGCCCTTGTGGCGAGAGATCCAAGGAGCCCCGGACCATTTCGTTGGCACGTCTGAATTCATAGAGAGCATGAGGCCCATCGTTATAAACTTGTGATGGGGAGCGCCCCTTTTCTTGAGGACCCACCGACTTCGTCATCAGTAAGGATTACAGATTTCAATTCGGAAGTAAAAAAAAGCCTCACGGTATAGACTAGAATATAGAACTTGAAACAGTTCTCAAAGTGGATGGAAGGTCAGAAGGAAGAGAGAGAATATGAACGGAGGTACAGTAAAATGAATAAAAGATGTTGCATCTAGGGGCCAAGGGGACGGTGCAAAGACCTTTAAGTAATGTCTACAGTGCACCGCATATGGTGCACTGACGGCACTACCCCGCTACGGGAGCCTCTCAGTATAAATTCTTCTGGACTTATGGGACTATCGGGAGCTTGACTGAAATTTTCATGATTTTTAGTTTTCAAGTGCGAAACTTGTTAAAGTTTTACTTTGGATTTTTTAAAGATTATGTTTGGTTGTACTGACTTTATATATACTGCAGTGAAGTTCAATTGAAGAGCTATGTAGCCCAGAAGTAGGGTATTAGTTAATGGCTGAAATAGCTGTTGGCTTTGGAATGAACAACTTAAGCAACATAATCCCAGAAAATCGGACCTTCCATAAGGAACTTTATATATATATATATATATATATATATATATAGATATATATATATATATATATATATTAGTATTTAATAAAGGAAAATTTCCCTATACATGAAACAAAAAAGAATAGGGAAACATTATATCCTGGGTTGCGCGTCTTTCCTTTTCGATAAAATTTGTTCGAAAAAGTGGTGGAGACTACCTGAAATGTGACGCATTTTCTCAATCCCTTCGTTCAATCTATATGACCTTTTTTTCCACCTTCACCTTGCTGTTTTTGGAGTATATAGCTACACAAACACAACATGCCTATATAATATATACATATATAATATATATCTATTATATATATAATATATATATATATATATATATATATATATATATATATATATATATGTGTGTGTTGTGTGTGTGTGTGTGTGTGTGTGTGTGTGTGTGTGTGCAATTGTGTTTGTTTTTCTGTCTGCGTCGGTACCTGGCTGCGATTGCGTGAATGTGCAAACATCGATGTATGTGTGTTTGCCTATATATGGCAGCTTTTATGGCATGAACAGTTTCGGGAATTACTATGGCATGGAAGTCCTTTATTTCACTGGACGTTACTTCATTTGAGTCAATGGGTCGTCCGTAGCCTATAAAAAATATATGGGTACAATATAAAATAAAATCAAATAAAATAAGAGGAAAGAATGATAGATCAAAAGTAAATTAAGCCTTTCAATGTCCATCGGAGAAGGCACACAGAAGGTTAGGTATTCCTCATTTCCATAAAAAGAAGTAAACATTCGGTTATCTCTACTTTCGCGCAACTAAAATGTAATGGATATATCTGTAACAAAAAATAATAATTTTTTTTACCACATTCGCCGACCTTTGGGGAATGCAATCGTAATTTCCTTTGGAAATACCGTTAACCTTGATTTCATTGGCCTATTTGCGTGAGGGTTTTTTTTTTTTTTTTTTTGGCCAGATGGAATTTCAAACAATTGGCGAATGATTTTTGGCTTCTAACACAGAACGCTCAACTTTTCGGATAAACCACCGAGCTTACAGAAAATAGAATACCTCTCATACGGTTATTGTTTGCTTGCTTTTCTGTTTTGCAATTTGTACTTTGCTACTTACTGAAGGAAATAATCTAGTCGGTAACCCACCTGATTCATAATAATGGCGGTTGAAATGGGCTACAAAACGGCTTTTATCTTTGACGTAAATGAGAACGATAAGTAAGATAGAATACTATTCGATTTGAATTTGTTTTTCATACGCTCCTTCTGAGAGATAATGGATTCATCCCCATAGAAATATCAAGACACAGTATCATTGAGATAAGTAATTATGATAATGTCACCCATCTTTTTATACCGAGAATATTGCTGCTAACCTGTCAAATTAATTGAAATGGCAATCTTACCAAATGGACCTCATCACGGATATGTAACTTAAAAATAGCGTTGACCTGGAATTAATGAAAGCAAACCAATTTCGCATATGACCTATATCTTATTGATTGCGGCAATTCATGTCTGAATGATCCAAATCCGTACCCTATTAAAACTGCAGTCGATTTACTTCCAAAGAGTAATTATTACGCAAAACTCCATTATTCCCCACGATCAAATATTCACTAAGAACAGATGGAAAAAATCTATCCGCAATTTAATAAATTATTGAATACCTAAAGCACCCTAGGCATTACATGTGTGACTAAATAATGCTCCTCTAGACTAGAGTAATGACAGCAGAGATAAAATGAAGGTAACACAGCCAAATGAATGAGTAACAAAATGAGACACCTGAGGGTCAATAAATCATCATCTCCTGAAAGCATCACAGAGCACGTGTTCGAAAATATGATTCTCGAATCCAACTATCATGTACATTAAATCAGATAGACAGGGGGAAGACATCAGAGCAAGCAGTAAAATAACATGGGGTATGTAGATAGCAAGAATTGTAAATTGATTATTGCACGAAAAGTGCTACAGTAAATTATTTCTTAGAGTATGATGATTCATTATATAAATCACAGATGACTTCTGTCCTAAGTAAAGGGCAAGAAGTCGACAGGCCTTGCAGAACTCTATCGTTTCTCTTTCCTTCGTGGATTTTGTTTTTATTTATACATTCATTAATTTCCATATTTTTAGGGTTAAATTGAACACACACACACACACACACATATATGTATACGTATGTGTGCGTGTGTGTGTGTGTGTAGAGAGAGAGAGAGAGAGGAGAGAGAGACTTAATTATTCCAATTTCCTGAGACCATCAGCATAATAACTTATATGGTTCTCTAATAGATCGACAAAATGAATCGACCTTCGCCTTATTATTGGTGCAAAATTTCGTTCTTGTCGTGAATGATAATTACCTTTCATTTCTGTCGTCGCTCTGAACTGAGCAATGTTAAAGTGTAGAAGATGATCCCCTTTGAAACTCCGAGGCTAATTTAAGAATGGTTTTTTCAGTTTTGTCATGGCGGAAATTCTCCAGGGAACGGTCATTGCACTCAACGGTGATGTACAAGGAAAGCCCAGTATACGAATATACATAGCTGGTGATAAGCTCCGACACCCTCACTCATCCATTGTCAAGCATCGTTTGTCTCCATCTCTTCTTACTCGCCCGAGGGATATTATCAAATTCCATTTCTTTCTGAGCCACAGTGAATTGGAGGGAGGGAGGGAGGGAGGGAGGGAGGAGGGAGGGGAGGCAGGTGGTCGTAGCTGCTGAATCGAGGTTGACGTGTCCCATGAATTTATCAGCTCTCAAAGGAGGCTACACCCACTCCTTGACAACGGCTGATGTTCGTTTCAGTTCGATCACTTGACGAAATGACGCAGAGGCACCGCTGGTGTGTGACGGGTGAATTCACAAACACCTCAACGGCGGTTGTAGGTTGTATAAGGATCAGGTTGACGCCGCCGCCATTCGAGGCGTCTCTCTGGGGATCGTTCCTGGTTCAGTGCCGTACAGGGACTCTATTCTTTCACATGTTGTCATTCCGGAGCTCGAGATGATTAGATCGATGGACAGCTTCGTTCGCTTTTCTTTGCTTGCATGAGACACTGTTCCCTTTCGCAATACTGAAATGTGTTAATAAAAAGACACCTACCATCAAATTAATTTCTCTCCCTCTTTCATCCTCCCCGACGATGTTTTTTACTTTGACTTATCATCATTATTATATTATTACAGTAAGTTTAATTCACAATTTTATGGAAACACTTGCCTGACTCGCATTAGTACGCTGATGCTGAATTTGTCTCGCTATCAACCAAATTATAATTGCGCTGGAAAGCCAAGTCTTATCTTCTTTCTCTTACTATTATATACATTATATACTTTGTATGTTTATATTTATATATATATATATATATATATATATATATATATATATTATATATAATATATACCTATATATATATATACATATATAAAAAAAATGTTCCAGATATTTTGTTTTTCGTGTCTTGTTACTCTGAGAATCCGAACGGAGAGATTCTACATTATTCTTCCTCAAGAAATGGTCGTCTCTTCACTTAAAAATCTTCTCCCCTTTAACATTACAGTTACCATTGTAATTCCCGTTATTGCTAATCTTATCTTGCTCTTTAAACTGCTACTGCAGCGTTATTCTATTATTATTATTATTATTAGGATGTTTTTTATTTATTTTTGGATAAAAATTTTCCACCTTAACTGTGATATTCAAGCCCTTTATGCTGTTTAACTGATGTGTCACCTGACAACCGTTGCTGATAAAGTAATTACTAAAGTGACACAAAGAATGAAAGGTGAATGGTTGGGGCTTTTGCTTATCTGAACTTCACTGAAGTTACTGTAACCTTCAACAGATGTGATGTTGTCACTGGAATGATCTGTAGGTTTTGCAAGATAAGGAACGCAATCACTAGAGGGCAGCAGCAACGAATATTCGAATAACAGTGAGTGAGAGACCGACTCAGCCTTTAGGTCGCTTTCCGCAGACAAAACTGACAGTCGTACATGATTAAATTACTTTTCATGAAAACTAAAGTCCACTGTAGTATATATGTGTTATACTGCTATATGCAAGAAGCTTTTCATCTAATACCACGAGAAAGTAATGATATCAGATAAATTATCTTCATTGCAACTGAGAGATACATACTTCAACGAAGGGTCTGCGTTTCATCAAGAATAGTTGCCGAGATGTTCAAGCTTACTGTATCAAATACTCAATAAGGGCAAATTAAATTTATTAACAATTTTTCGAAATGACGATATGTGCTAAAGCCGACTTTGAATCGCGGCCGTCAGTGTTGTTTAGTTTTAAACCCTTGTCTTAAACAACTGCTTCTTGGCGGTAAAACGGCATTTCTCTTCAGTAAAACAGTTCTGGTAGCGAAATGTTTTAGCCCTTTAGGATGATAACCAACGGGTATCTGATGCAAGTACAACTTTAGGTCTGACCTAGTCCTGGTAAGAAACGAGCTCATATTTCCTTTCCAACAAAAGAAATTTGCACACACGAGATGACAACTCAGCAGAATCGTGTACTTGCTACTTGGGGACCTATAGTGTTCACACTGCCCAAATATATATATATTTTTTGAATGAATGTATGAGATAACATTAGCGATTCCGAAATTTCACTCACATCTGTCGCCGAAACGGGAGTGATGTAAATGGAATATAAACTTATTGATCAATATTTTATAAGCAATTGAATGGTAACGTAGATACGTTACAATAACGCCTCGACGTTACAAGTAAGTGACAAATAAGTGAATATTATAGAAAGAATAATACAAATCAGTAAATAAAATATAAATAAAACAAATAGGAGACAGAACAGTAAAGGAACAAAATACATGATTGCACATTTGCAGTGTAACATGGGTCCTTTAAAACAATAACGTGTTAGTAAAGTTCAATTTACATAAGTCATATAAATAAATTAACAAAGGCGCACGCATTATCCAGCGGGTGGAATCAACAGATATTAAAGATACTCTTTTGGAATTGCTCATAAATAAGTTACTTTAATTAAAAAATATCCAAGACGGGTTGTCTCTTTTCCTCTGAATTTCTATAGTGTGTATTTTGAAACGCATTAAAGTGTATTCCTACTTGAGCAAAAGACTTTGTGTGTGTGTGTGTGTGCGTGTGTGACTTAATGTAATGTCGGTAGGAGAATAGACAATTTCGCCTGAGTGCCTTAAAACCGAGCTAAAGTTTCAAGTTAATTGTGTCAGCTAATTAACTAATGACTTGCTACTCCGGGCGAGATCTTCTCTTTTGCGCTCTACGACCTATCACGGCCTCTCATCCTGCTGCCTACGACTCAAAACGTCTACCGCCAACAATCCATTTCCATTTCGTAGCGGATGCATCTTTGAACAGAAGCTCTTCTTAGGTTATCTGCATTACGAGAGTAAGTCTGCCGATGCAGCAAGAGGAAATACTAAATGATTGATGACCGCTGATTAATGAGCCGATCTTTGAATTTTTCAATATAAACCGATGAAGATGAAGACTGCAAAAAACTTATAATATTTCTATATACATTTTGCGAGGGTACCGGATGATTTAAGCGGTATTTCATGTTATCTCTACTTCTCCCCTCTCACTGGACGTCTTTTCCGGAGTAAATCCAGCAATATCATCTCCATAATTGACTTCGCTGATTACTGGCCACTCTGAAAATTAATGTTTACCTCATAGACAAGAATCGACTAATAATTTTGTTCTTATAGGCCTCATACGTATACGCCTTTCATCGACACTTTAAGATAGACTCGCCTATTATACTTCATGATGCATTATCTAATGACTACCAGCAAAGAAGAACATCCCATCATAGCTGACGCAAACATTTTTATGACATTCCTTAACATGACTAACTAAATTCCACGAAGATAAAAATACTACCCAGTCGACTATATGCAGGATTAAACTAATATACCGACCTTCCTTGTGGTCGCTTTATCAGAAACCTCCACTACAGGAGGATTGGTATTCCGTAGCTGTTGCTTTATATTAGGCTGGCATTATACTAGCACGGGCTCTTACGCGTACAGCATTCCGGAAGTGTCATTTGATGTATACTATGAAGGTGATGAAATGGTCATGAACGGACCTTATAGTCACTTACAGAACAGGAGATTCAAACATGAATTTGTCCCTTCTTTCTTGGCCAAGGGCTGGTTCTAGATCCTCGATAAACTGAATATTTTCCACCTACAGTATCTGAAGATTGACTGATTGATTTACAGACTTTTGCCATATAATACATGCCAAGCACTGGGACAACTAAGGTCAATCAGGGCTGAAACGGCAATTGACAGTAAAAAGATTTGAAAGGTGTAACAGGAGGAAAAACTCGCAGGAGCACTATGGATCAATTGTTACGAGAGTGTGGACAGTAAGATGGAAGAAAGAGAATATGAACGGAGGTACAGTAAAAGGTATGAAAGGGGGATTGCAAATAGGTACGCTATGCAAAGAACCAACGAAGCTAAAGTATCTGAAGAAGAAAACAAGATTCTCAATTACAAATCCATGAAAAACAATGATTTTTCAATATCTAGATCCGCTGCGAGACGGAGAAATATTTTAGGAATCCAAAGAACACCCCGGGACCTCCCAGTCTAAACAGGAATGCCAACCCCAGACCTAGTGGCGGATAAGACCTTGAAGAGCTGCCGCTGGTCGGCCCTCTTAGTTTTCGACTCACGAATGGCATAAGTGTGGAATTCCAAGAGTCAACTCATGGGCCGTGGCACGGCGTGTACGTGAGGCAACACAGTCAATAAACACATTATGCTAAGGATTGCTCGAGTTTACGCCCCAAGACTCCCACTATTAGATCGGGGCGTAAGGGATTCTTACTCCTTCCCTGTGAGAAAAAGAGAGGAAAAAACAAACTCTGTTCGAGGGCAGGCGGGGTCGATGGGGAAACAGGGTTGGTAAGAGGCCTATAAAGGGAGTCTATACACACACTTGTGTATTGGCCACGATTTTATAAACGTGTCCACCGGACAAACTGGTTTAAAGATGAATACCACATAAAACCGTCATGGTTTTAGGAGCAAAGTAAGTTATGGCAGTTAAATGTAACAATAAAAAAATGAGTTTGCAAATACTTTACAGTCAATAAGGATAAGCTAATACGTACTTGATAGTCAGTGAAAAAATAAGCTTATACTTTATTGCTAATGAAAAATAAGCTAATACATTATTGTCAATGAAAAATAAGCTTATGCTTTATTGTCAATGAAAAAATAAGCTTATACTTTATTATCCTTGAAAAATAAGCTTATGCTTTGTTCAATGAAAAAATAAGCGGATACTTTATTGCTAATGAAAAAAATAAGCGTATACTTAATTTTAATGAAAAAATAAGCTTGAACTTTATTGTCAATGAAAAATAAGCTTACGCTCTTTTGTCAAATAAAAAATAAGCTTGTAGATGCTTTAGCCACAAAATTGTTTTCATATACATATAGACTATAAAAATAAGCTTGTATATACATAAAATCAATAAAAATAAGCTTTTATGTACTTTATGGTCAATAAAAATATAAACTTGTATATACTTTATAATACAAAAAGCTTCTATAAACTGTATAGTCAATAAATTAATAAGCTTGATATACTTGATGATCAGTAAGTATATAAACTTGTATTTTCCATTCAATAAAAAATAAACTTGTATATGCTTTATATTCAATAAAAAATACGCTTGTATATATTTCATAAGCAAAAAAAAAGAAGCTTGTTGATACCTAATAGTTAATAAATTAATAATAATCTCGTATAAGCTTTATAATTAGTAAAAAATAAGCTTGTATATGCTTATAGACAATAAAAATAAACTTTTGTATGCTTTATAGGGAATTGTGTAAACTGGTTACAAATACTGCCATACTTCATTATAATTACACGTTGGCCGGAATCGTTATATAAAACCAGCATTTTGCTCGGGCAATGGTAAAGCGAGCAATAATTGGACAACACGACGGGTTTAGATGTTGACTACGGTAAACGTATAACCATGAACAACATTATTCAGAACGTAATATCACTCCACACAATTTTTGCAGCTCGCTGACTGCTCATGCGGGAATATCTGTGGACTTTTGCGTCTCTCAAGTTTAGAGAAGAGGCAGGAAAATGTCAGTTACCGTACAACCGATTCTAGAAAAAAAAAATGAAAAAAAAGAAGTCAAAGCACTCGTAAAATGAAAACGGATGTTTGAAAAGCTTTCGGAGTTTTGAGGCAGAGATAGCAAACAGTTCACAAACACGACTGTATCCAGTCTTTCTTTGCCCGACATAACGGGGAAAGGTCTAAGGTTAGAAAGAGCTTCCTGGTGGGAGCTGTTTGATGTCGATGGCTTTTCGCTCGCAGCCGGGAGAACATTTTGCTCCATTTAAGATAAAAACAAAAAGAAAACTTACTTAAAGCAGCATGACAGATATGAAGCGAGAGTTTTAGGCAGAATAAAAGACACATACGGATAATGAGTCGTTACCGTATTGAAAACGCAGTGGAGTATACACGGGAAGATGTGCTTCACAACGACTGTCTGAAGTTATTGTTCATTATAGTAACAGCTGATTTAGATAACTCAGTGCTTAATTAGGCAGTCATCGCGACTACATTCAGTGGTTGTTAGGTTTCAACGGTTTTATGATTTTGAATCTTGAACAATTTTGATTTTATATCAATCGTTTTCATAATTTTAAAATTCTTCATTTTTGGTCGCATAGAATAAGAAACAGACCTAGAACTCATTGGAGAAATAAATGTTAAATGCATCTTTCAGCGAACTAACTCCGTGGGATTGGTATAATGATTCTAAACATCATTTGATTGCAGTCGACTATGAAACTTGCCTTATAAGAAAACACTAACTTGGAATTTTTTAAGGTGATATGAGCCTTCATTTATTTTTAGCTTTAATATTGTACTTGGGGATAGTTTGGTCTGTGACACACGCATATTATATATATATATAATATATATATATATATATATATATATATATATATATATATATATATAATATATATATACATATACATATAAAACGTATTATTGTGCATCCAGTTCATTTACCATCAATTATCCACTCATTTGATCCTTTCTAGACCTTCGTCAAGACAAAAAATACTTCATCTTCTACACTACAGGAGATGAAATACTCATACCTGGAGCCTCATAAGGTCAAGCGAATTTGGAGAACACTGGATGATGAACACTGGAAATTTTTTTTTTGATTGCAATGGAAAAAACCATACAATATGTATTTACATATGTTATGTATAGTAATATATGTATATATATACATGTATAATATGTTTTTTGTACACAATTATAACTTTTATACATTTATATACATATATACATTTTATACATATATGTATGTATACACACACACACACACACATACACACACACACACACACACACACATATATATATATATATATATTGTTACGAAGTGCCAAGTATCTGGTTACCATTTATCAATTATTACCTCACAAAAGCCAGACACCTGAACCCTCATAACACGTTTAAACGACTGAATACTCTAAAGGCAACAGTGATCCCTTCAAACACTTACCAGGTATTGCAGAAAATCAGACTAAGTTCATCAAAACAGGTTTGTGTGAGGTAATCTTGTAAGTAATTAAATTAATCAAAGGGCATCACTCCATCAACAACTTTCAAAACTCTAAGTATTTCCTGATTTCAGAAGTCTAAGTACTTCCTGGTTCTTAAGTCACTTCAACAAATTAATTGAAGGAAAGCAAATCAATTACCACTCTATGTCTACTAACATGAATATAATCATAATTATATATATTTATACTGGTGTAAGATAAAGAAAAACACTTATAAAAATTTTAAATACAAAAATTTATTATTAAATTCAAAATTTATAAGTGAAATTCACAATATCAGGGAAAATTACTGTTACTTGAAAACAAAGTAAAGTTAATTAAGTTTTCTTGAATCAAATTAACGTAAAAATTAAATCAAAATTAATTTATCACAAAATTCAAGAAAATTAATTCAATCAAATTCAAAATTCAAAAGTGTTAGGCAATAATTGAAAATTTGAAATTAATTCACAAAGTGCTAAACAACAATAAAACTTGAAAAGAATTCTAAGTAAATGCAAATCAATTCACAAGTGTTAAATTTATTAAATGTGCAATGATAAAGCAATGAAAATAAACCTAAGTCAATTAAATGGTGAATGCAAATGAAAAATATAAAACAAAAAGACACATTCAATAGAAAATGAATAAAATGCACAACAAGGAACAGACACAAACACAAAAAATATCAGCAATGTGTAAAAGTGTAAATCTTTTTCATTCAAAAACACTTATAACCAACAGTTTTTTTTTTTACCAAACCTTCGTAACAGACACAGTTCCTATCAAGGTATAATTAAACACACTCCCTATCCATTATTAGTTTATTCACTGTTTCCTAAACAATTGATTAGTTGCAAACTAATAAAAAAATAACACACTACCTTTTTTGGTATACAAACTTCTTTTCTTCTCTTGTAAATTACACTTTCACAAAAAACAAGGCGCCGTTACGAAATTGTTTGTTCAGATTCCACAAAAGAAATTAAATAAACTAAATAAATTCTAAGAAATATCAAATATACAATTCTCACAATATGAGTGACCAAATTTACGTTACGTTAATTTAATCTCGATGTCGAGTGAGAGAGAGAGAGAGCGGAGTAGAGAGAGAGGGAGTCTAACTGCCTCGAGGTCTTAAGATCGAATGAAAATCTCTTCCTTTATGGAAATGACAGAGCAGATGTCCTCAAAAACGTTCTAGGCACGAAAGCTTCTCGAAAGTTCTGAAATCTGACGCAATCTTACACACAATGTGCAACATCCACGTGGGACTTGGCAAATACATACACGTACAAGACAGTACTGCTCAACAGATACGTACCCGATTGAAACGGAGGTAAACGATAATTAAGATTGACATGTTTTTGATGACCACGTAAAAAGAGTCGAGCTCATTATCAAACGCGCTGACAGAGCAGGGACGCAAACGGATCTCGCAGACTCTAATTTCAAGTGCTGACATAAAAGTTAAACATTTGCAGCTTTGAAAAGACAAGGATCTCTCTCTTTACGTATATATATTTTTTTCTTTTACAAAGACTTAATGCGAAATCTGAACACACACATCCTATTCTAAGCTATCTAGGATCTGAAAAAATGTTGCACAATCTACATGACATTTCAAAGAGGGGAAAACAGCATTTTTGAAATTGCAATAGTATATATATATATATATATATATATATATATATATATATATTATATATATATATATATATGTACACATAATTTTTTAAACTTTACGAGCATGAGTCATTACTTGGTGCAGGTAGGGTCGTTCCCTGACCAGTTAACAAACGGTAATGCACTTGTTAAAAAGTCTGAAAGTGCTTCAAAAATAACATCGCCAGCGAATGTCCTCCACCTCGCATAAATCGTCGTCCTGAGCACTTCTCAACATATTATTTCTCTCAGTGCTCCAAAAGAAGACAAATCAGTTACCGGAGACGTGGTGCGAATAGCCACACTGACTTTCCTATGTGTTTTGAAAGACGTTTCGACACTGGATAATAACTCTACGCCAGGGATTCTTAACCTTTTGATAACTCCAGACCCCCATGAATTGTCCAAGCGCCCCAGTGATGTGATCGGTATGGTCTTGGCCTGCCACCTCGGCCACCTGGACGCGAGTTCGATTCTCGGGGCATTCCATTGAGTGGTTAGAAATGTGTATTTCTGGTGATAGAAGTTCACTCTCGACGTAGTTCGGAAGTCACGTAAAAGCCGTTGGTCCCGCTGCTGATAACCACTGGTTTCATGCAACGTAAAAGAACACAAACAAGTGAATTGTCCAGTAGGGTTCCGTACCCCCTTTGCTTAAGCCCTAATAATACCGTTCGGTTGTTTTATAGTTATATTTTAGGTATGAATAGCTTGGAACCGAAGAACATCCAAAGTAACTGTAGTTTTATATAGTGTTTATTAACAAAATGTACCCGTGTGACACAATAAAATCAAATATCCGCAAATATCCGGAGATCAGTCCCATTGTAGGAAAGGAAACTTTCTGGCGTTCATCTTTTTCAGTGTTTCTTCTCCAAGTTCACTTGGCATCGAAGACGAAACACGTTTGCAATGTGTCTATAGTTATACCTATTGAACTGAATGTAGAATTTAGGCCATAGGCCAAGCACTGGACCTAATAGCTCATCCAACGCTGAAACGGAAACGGAAACGGAAATGGACAGTAATAAGGTTTAGAAGGCGTAACAGGAGAAAAAACCTCGCAGTTGCACCATGAATCAATTGTAAAGGAGAGGGTGGAAAGTAAGATGGAAGAATGAGAAATGAAAGGAGGTACAGTAAAGGGAACGAGAGGGGTTGCAAGCTAGGGGCTGCAAGGACGCTGCAAAGAACCTTAAGTAGTGCCTACAGTGCACCGCATGATGTTCACCTGATGCCACTAACCCTACGGGGGAAGTAGTTATTGGTATCAACTCTTCTGAAATGTTAAAATAAAAATACCTTCTGGTCTTGACTGAGGTCTAGAAAGGAGCAAATCAGGAGGAGTTATGATAAATCAGCTGGAAATCACAATATCGTCCTCCTCTAAAACTAGGACTAAAGGATTCGAAAAAGAATGAATTTTTGAAAATTAAGGCATTTCGTTTTTTTTATACAACTTCTTTATCGATCGATTATAACTTTTGATACTAATTAGTGTTATTGATCCCATTTACTTTACCCCGAGGGGGGTGGGTAATCCCAGTAGTTTACCCCGTAGGGGTAGCGCCGTCAGAGCACCTCATGTGGTACATTGTAGGCAAAAAATACTCTTGGGGTTCTTTGCAGCGTTCCTTCGGCCCCTACCTGTCCAATCCCTTTTACGGTGTACCTCTTTTCATATTCTTTTTTCTTCCATCTTGCTTTCAAGCCTTTCTCCACAATTGATTCATAGTGCAACTGTGAAGCTTTCCTCCGTTACACCTTTCAAACATTTTACCGTCAATTTCCGTTTCAGCGCTGAATGATCTCACAGGTCCCAGTGCTAGGCGTTGGCCTAAATTCTATATTTAATTCAATTCATTTCATTTGCTTCAAATACATTCTAGAATTATTGTCACCCTGAAGATGTCAATAACATAAACGTAAGCACAGTTATTTAGTTAACAAAGCAACCCGGAGTGAGGAATCTGTCTTTGGGAACAGTATGTAGTTTTCTGTAACATGTCTTGACAGGGAACCTGTACTACGTACCTTATGTGTTGCTCTGCCCCCCCTCCCCCTGAATAAAAGTAATGAGCACTTCCTAATGGGGTAAGGATTTTAATAATAGCAGCTTAGAGGTTCTTCATATTACTGAAAGAGAAACTGTTTCATTGCCTTAATTTTGCTGCTGTGTTTGTTGCCCAGGCACTGTCCTATCAAGGCTTGTCTCCGTTGTCAATTGTAGATGGTGTCAATAATGGGCAATAATGGGTATCTTGACATATCTTTGCTTCCTGAAATTCATAGGACTACACAACGTCTGTTATTACAAGAAATTCTGGGTGGAGCGGCTTTTTCAAATATATAGTAAAGGGGATAAATATAATAAAAAAAGAATATTGCAGGAGGGCTGCCTTCATTATCTTGACTCTGCAAGGTATCGCACGAGCTGCATATTTTAGATATCTTTATAAACTAGGATTTTCTTGTCAAAATCTTTTTTCTCACAGGGCTAGTGAAAAAGTAGGGATATTACAACTAATGACTCAAGAATAACGTCATTTTGCGGGATATAAAAGCAGTTTCCACTAATACGGAACGAGACGCACGGCATCGAGTCAAATTCAATCAAGAGGTGTATCCGCAACCTCTCAGAAGTTATAAGGATCAGTTCCGGCTGACACTGCAGAAGTTCGACGTCTTCATCTGACCGGGAAACGATAGACTCTCTCTCGGCGCAACTGAACTGCTAGTCCAAGAGCACCAAATGCTTCTAAATAAGTGATTGGACTTGCAGCCACTCCAAGCATTAAATCTGATGTGATTACCATATCAATTGCTACATAGCTTTCTTGAAATTCATGCAAAACGTAGTTGTAAGCTATGGGAAATAATAGCAACTTAATGAATGAATAAATATTTTGCATCTATACTAGCGGTCAAGTACGAACACCCTATTGAAAATGGTATAGATTCATGTTTGTGTTTTGTTGCATTATTATCCCCCCCGCATGCCCCTCCACTATGCCTCTTCCCACCCGCATCCCGCCCGGGCCCGCCCAAAAAATCATATTTTCACAAGAAGCTATAATTTTGAGAACAATACACAAACATTTCAGGATGACAAATTTACTTTGCAATACCTTAGGCAAATTATTCTAGCCGATGCTCAGTTATACTAATATGACAAAGTTGACTTGAAAAATACTGTACTG
>NC_061109.1:99436044-99481680 GCF_015104395.2 Macrobrachium nipponense | reverse complement strand
CAGTACAGTATTTTTCAAGTCAACTTTGTCATATTTAGTATAACTGAGCATCGGCTAGAATAATTTGCTAAGGTATTGCAAAGTAAATTTGTCATCCTGAAATGTTTGTGTATTGTTCCTCAAAATTATAGCTTCTTGTGAAAATATGATTTTTTGGGCGGGCCCGGGGGCGGGATGCGGGTGGGAAGAGGCATATAATAATGCAACAACAAAACACAAACATGAATCTATACCAATTTTCAATAGGGTGTTCGTACTTGACCGCTAGTATAGATGCAAAATATTTATTCATTCATTAAGTTGCTATTATTTCCCATAGCTTACAACTACGTTTTGCATGAATTCAAGAAAGCTATGTAGCAATTGATATGGTAATTCACATCAGATTTAATGCTTGGAGTGGCTGCAAGTCCAATCACTTATTTAGAAGCATTTGGTGCTCTTGGACCTAGCAGTTCAGTTGCGAGAGAGAGTCTATCGTTTCCCGTCAGATGAAGACGTCGAACTTCTGCAGTGTCAGCCGGAACTGATCCTTATAACTTCTGAGAGGTTGCGGATACACCTCTTGATTGAATTTGACTCGATGCCGTGCGTCTCGTTCCGTATTAGTGGAAACTGCTTTTATATCCCGCAAAATGACGTTATTCTTGAGTCATTAGTTGTAATATCCCTACTTTTCACTAGCCCTGTGAGAAAAAAGGATTTTGACAAGAAAATCCATAGTTTATAAAGATATCTAAAATATGCAGCTCGTGCGATACCTTGCAGAGTCAAGATAATGAAGGCAGCCCTCCTGCAATATTCTTTTTTATTATATATCCCCTTTACTATATATTTAAAAGCCGTCCACCCGAATTTCTTGTAATAACAGACGTTGTGTAGTCCTATGAATTTCAGGAAGCAAAGATATGTCAAGATACCCATTATTGGCCCATTATTGACACCATCTACAATTGACAACGGAGCAAGCCTTGATAGGACAGTGCCTGGGCAACAAACAGCAGCAAAATTAAGGCAATGAAACAGTTTCTCTTTCAGTAATATGAAGAACCTCTAAGCTGCTATTATTAAAATCCTTACCCCATTAGGAAGTGCTCCCTATCTTTACAGAGGGGAAAGGGAACACATAAGGTACGGTAGTACAGGTTCCCTGTCAAGACATTGTTACAGAAAACCAACATACTGTTCCCAAAGACAGATTCCTCACTCCGGGTTGCTTTGTTAACTAAATAACTGTGCTTACGTTTATGTTATTGACATCTTCAGGGTGACAATAATTCTAGAATGTATTTGAAGCAAATGAAATGAATTGAATTAAATATAGAATTTAGGCCAAACGCCTAGCACTGGGACCTGTGAGATCATTCAGCGCTGAAACGGAAATTGACGGTAAAATGTTTGAAAGGTGTAACAGGAGGAAAGCTTCACAGTTGCACTATGAATCAATTGTTAGGAAAGGCTTGAAAGCAAGATGAAAGAAAGAGAATATGAAAAGAGGTACAGTAAAGGGGATTGCAGGTAGGGGCCGAAGGAACGCTGCAAAGAACCTCAAGTATTGCCTACAATGTACCACATGAGGTGCTCTGACGGCACTACCCCTTTACGGGGTTAAAGTAAATGGGATCATACACTAATTAGTATCAAAATTATAATCGATCGATGAAGTTGTATAAAAAATGCCTTAATTTTCAAATTCATTCGAATCCTTTAGTTAGAGGAGGACGATATTGTGATTTCCAGCTGATTTATCATAACTCCTCTGATTTGCTCCTTTCTAGACCTCAGTCAAGACCAGAAGGTATTTTATTTTACATTTCAGAAGAGTTGATACCAATAACTACTTCCCCGTAGGGTTAGTGCCATCAGTGAACATCATGCGGTGCACTGTAGGCACTACTTAAGGTTCTTTGCAGCGTCCTTGCAGCCCCTAGCTGCAACCCCTCTCGTTCCCTTTACTGTACCTCCTTTCATATTCTCATTCTTCCATCTTACTTTCCACCCTCTCCTTTACAATTGATTCATGGTGCAACTGCGAGGTTTTTCTCCTGTTACGCCTTCAAACCTTATTACTGTCCATTTCCGTTTCCGTTTCCGTTTCAGCGTTGGATGAGCTATTAGGTCCCAGTGCTTGGCCTATGGCCTAAATTCTACATTCAGTTCAATAGGTATAACTATAGACACATTGCAAACGTGTTCGTCTTCGATGCCAAGTGAACTTGGAGAAAGAACACTGAAAAAGATGAACGCCAGAAAGTTTCCTTTCCTACAATGGGACTTGATCTCCGGATATTTGCGGATATTTGATTTTATTGTGTCACACGGGTACATTTTGTTAATAAATTACTATATAAAACTACAGTTACTTTGGATGTTCTTCGGTTCCAAGCTATTCATACCTAAAATATCTATAAAACAAGGTATATTAGGGCTTAAGCAAAGGGGGTACGGAACCCTACTGGACAATTCATTTGTTTGTGTTCTTTTACGTTGCATGAAACCAGTGGTTATCAGCAGCGGGACCAACGGCTTTACGTGACTTCCGAACTACGTCGAGAGTGAACTTCTATCACCAGAAATACACATTTCTAACCACTCAATGGAATGCCCGAGAATCGAACTCGCGTCCACCGAGGTGGCAGGCCAAGACCATACCGATCACATCACTGGGGCGCTTGGACAATTCATGGGGGTCTGGAGTTATCAAAAGGTTAAGAATCCCTGGCGTAGAGTTTATTATCCAGTGTCGAAACGTCTTTCAAAACACATAGGAAAGTCAGTGTGGCTATTCGCCCACGTCTCCGGTAACTGATTTGTCTTCTTTTGGAGCACTGAGAGAATAATATGTTGAGAAGTGCTCAGGACGACGATTATGCGAGGTGGAGGACATTCGCTGGCGATGTTATTTTTGAAGCACCCTTTCAGACTTTTTAACAAGTGCTTACCGTTGTTAACTGGTCAGGGAACGACCCTACCTGCACCAAGTAATGACTCATTGCTCGTAAAGTTTAAAAATTATGTGTACATATATATAATATATATATATATATATATATATATATATATATATATATGTGTGTGTGTGTGTGTGTGTGTGTGTGTGTGTGTGTGTGTGTGTATGTGTGTGTGTGTGTGTGTGTATACATACATATATGTATAAATGTATATATGTATATAAATGTATAATATAATTGTGTACAAAATATATTCATGTATACATATATTACTATACATAACATATGTAAATACATATTGTATGGTTTCCATTGCAATTCAAAAAAAAATTTCCAGTGTTCATCATCCAGTGTTCTCCAAATTCGCTTGACCTTATGAGGCTCCAGGTATGAGTATTTCATCTCCTGTAGTGTAGAAGATGAAGTATTTTTTGTCTTGACGAAGGTCTAGAAAGGATCAAATGAGTGGATAATTGATGGTAAATGAACTGGATGCACAATAATACGTTTTATATGTATATATATATATATATATATATATATATATATATATATATATAGTATTATATATATATATATATATATAATATGCGTGTGTCACAGACCAAACTATCCCCAAGTACAATATTAAAGCTAAAAATAAATGAAGGCTCATATCACCTTAAAAAATTCCAAGTTAGATGTTTTCTTATAAGCAAGTTCATAGTCGACTGCAATCAAATGATGTTTAGAATCATTATACCAATCCCACGGAGTTAGTTCGCTGAAAGATGCATTTAACATTTATTTCTCCAATGAGTTCTAGGTCTGTTTCTTATTCTATGCGACCAAAAATGAAGAATTAAAATTATGAAAACGATTGATATAAAATCTTAAAATTGTTCAAGATTCAAAATCATAAAACCGTTGAAACCTAACAACACTGAATGTAGTCGCGATGACTGCCTAATTAAGCACTGAGTTATCTAAATCAGCTGTTACTAATAATGAACAATAACTTCAGACAGTCGTTGGTGAAGCACAGTCTTCCGTGTATACTCCACTGCGTTTTCAATACGGTAACGACTCATTATCCGTATGTGTCTTTTATTCTGCCTAAAACTCTCGCTTCATATCTGTCATGCTGCTTTAAGTAAGTTTTCTTTTTGTTTTTATCTTAAATGGAGCAAAATTTTCTCCCGGCTGCGAGCGAAAAGCCATCGACATCAAAACAGCTCCCACCAGGAAACTGCCGCTGCTCTTTCTAACCTTATACCTTTTCCCCGTTATTGTCGGGCAAAGAAAGACTGGATACAGTCGTGTTGTGAACTGTTTGCTATCTCTGCCTCAAAACTCGGAAAGCTTTTCAACATCCGTTTTCATTTTACGAGTGCTTTTGACTTCTTTTTTTCATTTTTTTTTTTTTTTTCTAGAATCGGTTGTACGGTAACTGACATTTTCCTGCCTCTTCTCTAAACTTGAGAGACGCAAAAGTCCACAGATATTCCCGCATGAGCAGTCAGCGAGCTGCAAAAAATTGTGTGGAGTGATATTACGTTCTGAATAATGTTGTTTATGATTATACGTTTACCGTAGTCAACATCTAAATCCGTCTTTTTGTCCAATTATTGCTCGCTTCACCATTCCCCGGGCAAAATGCTGGTTTTATATAACGATTCCGGCCAACATGTAATTATAATGAAGTATGGCAGTATTTGTAACCAGTTTACACAATTCCTAAACCCTATAAAGCATACACAAGTTTATTTTTATTGTCTATAAAGCATATACAAGCTTATTTTTTACTAATTATAAAACTTATACGAGATTATTATTAATTTATTGACTATTAGGTATCAAAAAGCTTTTTATTTTTTGCTATGAAATATATACAAGCGTATTTTTTATTGAATATAAAGCATATACAAGTTTATTTTTTATTGAATGGAAAATACAAGTTTATATACTTACTGATCATCAAGTATATCAAGCTTATTAATTTATTGACTATACAGTTTATAGAAGCTTTTTGTATTATAAAGTATATACAAGTTTATATTTTTATTGACCATAAAGTACATAAAAGCTTATTTTTATTGATTATATGTATATACAAGCTTATTTTTATAGACTATATGTATATGAAAACAATTTTGTGGCTAAAGCATCTACAAGCTTATTTTTTAATTGATAATAGAGCGTAAGCTTATTTTTCATTGACAATAAAGTTCAAGCTTATTTTTCATTGACAATAAAGTTCAAGCTTATTTTTTCATTAAAATTAAGTACGTATTAGCTTATCCTTATTGACTGTAAAGTATTTGCAAACTCATTTTTTTATTGTTACATTTAACTGCCATAACTTATTTGCTCCTAAAACCATGACGGTTTTATGCGGTATTCATCCCTATTAAACCAGTTTGTCCGGTGGACACGTTTATAAAATCATGGCCAATACACAAGTGTGTGTATAGACTCCCTTTATAGGCCTCTTACCAACCCTGTTTCCCCATCGACCCCGCCTGCCCTCGAACAGAGTTTGTTTTTTCCTCTCTTTTTCTCACAGGGAAGGAGTAAGAATCCCTTACACCCCCATCTAATAGTGGGAGTCGTGGGGCGTAAACTCGAGCAATCCTTAGCATAATGTGTTTATTGACTGTGTTGCCTCACGTACCCGCCGTGCCACGCATGAGTGACTCTTGGATTCCACTTATGCCATTCGTGAGTCGAAAACTAAGAGGGCCGACCAGCGGCAGCTCTTCAAGGTCTATCCGCCACTAGGTCTGGTGGCATTTCCTGTTAGACTGGGAGGTCCCGGGGTGTTTCTTTGTTCCGAAATATTTCTCGTCGCAGAGAATCTAGATATGAAAATCATTGTTTTTTCATGTTTTTTGGTTGAGAATCTTGTTTTCTTCTTCAGATACTTTAGCCTCGTAGGTTCTTTGCATAGCGTCCCTTCGGCCCCTAGTTGCAATCCCCCTTTCATACCTTTTACGGTACCTCCGTTCATATTCTCTTCCTTCCATCTTACTCTCCACCCTCTCGTAACAATTGATCCATAGCGCGCCTGCGAGGTTTTCCTCCTGTTACACCTTTCAAATATTTTTAATGTCAATTGCCGTTTCAGCCCTGATTGACCTTAGTTGTCCCAGTGCTTGGCTTGTATTATATGGCAAAAGTCTGTAAATCAATCAGTCAATCTTCAGATACTGTAGGTGGAAAATATTCAGTTTATCGAGGATCTAGAACCAGCCCTTGGCCAAGAAAGAAGTGACAAATTCATGTTTGAATCTCCTGTTCTGTAAGTGACTATAAGGTCCGTTCATGACCATTTCATCACCTTCATAGTATACATCGAATGACACTTCCGGAATGCTGTGCGTAACAGCCCGTGCTGGTATAATGCCAGCCTAATATAAAGCAACAGCTACGGAATACCAATCCTCCTGTAGTGGAGGTTTCTGATAAAGCGACCACAAGGAAGGTCGGTATATTAGTTTAATCCTGCATATAGTCAACTGGGTAGTATTTTTATCTTCGTGGAATTGAGTTAGTCATGTTAAGCAATGTCATAAAAATGTTTGCGTCATCTATGATGGGATGTTCTTCTTTGCTGGTAGTCATTAGATAATGCATCATGAAGATGGGAACCCAAATAGGCGAGTCTATCTTGATGTGTCGATGAAAGGCGTATACGTATGAGGCCTATAAGAAAAAAATGATTAGTCGATTCTTGTCTATGAGGTAAACATTAATTTTCAGAGTGGCCAGTAATCAGCGAAGTCAATTATGGAGATGATATTGCTGGATTTACTCCGGAAAAGAAGTCCAGTGAGAGGGGAGAAGTAGAGATAACATGAAATACCGCTTAAATCATCCGGTACCCTCGCAAAATGTATATAGAAATATTTTAAGTTTTTTGCAGTCTTCATCTTCATCGGTTTATATTGAAAAATTCAAGGATCGGCTCATTAATCAGCGGTCATCAATCATTTAGTATTTCCTCTTGCTGCATCGGCAGACTTACTCTCGTAATGCAAATAACCTAAGAAGAGCTTCTGTTCAAAGATGCATCCACTACGAAATGGAAATGGATTGTTGGCGGTAGACGTTTTGAGTCGTAGGCAGCAGGATGAGAGGCCGTGATAGGTCGTAGAGCGCAGAAGAGAAGATCTCGCCCGGAGTAGCAAGTCATTAGTTAATTAGCTAACACAATTAACTTGAAACTTTAGCTCGGTTTTAAGGCACTCAGGCGAAATTGTCTATTCTCCTACCGACATTACATTAAGTCACACACGCACACACACAAAGTCTTTTGCTCAAGTAGGAATACACTTAAATGCGTTTCAAAATACACACTATAGAAATTCAGAGGAAAAGAGACAACCCGTCTTGGATATTTTTTAAGTAAAGTAACTCATTTGTGAGCGATTTCAAAAGAGTGTCTTTAATATCTGTTGATTCCACCCGCTGGATAGTGCGTGCGCCTTTGTTAATTTACTCTTATGGCATATGTAAATTGAACTTTACTAACACGTTATTGTTTTAAAGAACCCATGTTACACTGCAAATGTGTAATCATGTATTTTGTTCCTTGACTGTTCTGTCTTCTATTTGTTGTATTCATATTTTATTTCCTGATTTGTATTTTTCTTTCTATAATATTCACTTTTATTTGCCACTTACTTGTAACGTCGAGGCGTTATTGTAACGTATCTACGTTACCATTCAATTGCTTATAAAATATTGATCAATAAGTTTATATTCCATTTACATCACTCCCGTTTCTGCGACAGATGTGAGTGAAATTTCGGAATCGCTAATGTTATCTCATACATTCATTCAAAAAATATATATATATATATTTGGGCGGTGTGAACACTATAGGTCCCCAAGTAGCAAGTACACGATTCTGCTGAGTTGTCATCTCGTGTTGTGCAAATTTCTTTTTTTGGAAAGGAAACATGAGCTCTTTTCTTACCAGGACATTAGAAAACTTAACCGAGTTTACGTCATGGGGGATGTTGATTAGATAGCTAGGTCAGACCTAAAGTTGTACTTGCATCAGATACCCGTTGGTTATCATCCTAAAGGGCTAAAACATTTCGCTACCAGATCTGTTTTACTGAAGAGAAATGCCGTTTTACCGCCAAGAAGCAGTTGTTTAAGACAAGGGTTTAAAACTAAACAACACTGACGGCCGCGATTCAAAATCGGCTTTAGCACATATCGTCATTTCGGAAAATTTTTTAATAAATTTCATTTGCCCTTATTGAGTATCTGATACAGTAAGCTTGAACATCTGAGCAACTATTCTTGATGAAACACAGACCCTTCGTTGAAGTATGTATCTCTCAGATGCAATGAACATAATTTATCTGATATCATCACTTTCTCGTGGTATTAGATGAAAAGCTTCTTGCATATAGCAGTATAACACATATATACTACAGTGGACTTTAGTTTGCATGAAAGGTAATTTAATCATGTACGACTGTCAGTTTAGTCTGTGGAAAGCAACCGGCCACACACGTGCAGTTTTAACTGACAGTTATAACTGTTCAGTTATAACTGACAGTTAAAACTGCACGTGTGTGGGTATCTCAGTTGCTCATTTCGTCAGTTCAACAAAACTGTACAGTTAAACTGAGACATATGCAATGTTCCATATTTTTAACTGAAAGGAGTAACTGAACTGAGCGTGTGTGGGGGGATTCGTAACTGTACAGTTCTCAACTTCTCATTTCTACAGGTGGTAGCGGTGAGTGCAGTTTGTTGAGATAGCACGTAAACAAAGCGAAAGCAACTTTTGGTACATTGTTTCAGTCATGCGCAAATAATTGAGGAAATCAATTGGTTCTTCACTTAATTCCTTTAATAATTTAATATCAGAACATTGATTTCGCATCAGTAACCACTTTTTGCTCCACTGTTTACGCTTTTTAGTTTTATTTTTTCTTTTTGTCTGTGGCATTACAAAGAATACACCGAGAGCGGCAAGATCGTACTTCTCGGAATCCATGGTAAAACTGAGGGATTGAACTGTGCTTGTGTGTGCATTTCATTTGTAACTGACGTCAGTTTAAACTGTGTCAGTTATAACTGGACAGTCATAACTGTCAGTTAAAACTGCACGTGCATGGCCGGCAAATTAAGGGCTGAGTCGGTCTCTCATTCACTGTTATTCGAATATTCGTGCTGTGCTGCCTCTCGTGATTGCGTTCCTTATCTTGCAAAACCTACAGATCATTCCAGTGACGTCATCACATCTGTTAAAGGTTACAGTAACTTCAGTGAAGTTCAGATAAGCAAAAGCCCCAACCATTCACCTTTCATTCTTTGTGTCACTTTAGTAATTACTTTATCAGCAATGGTTGTCAGGTGACACATCAGTTAAACAGCATAAAGGGCTTGAATGTCACAGTTAAGGTGGAAAATTTTATCCAAAAATAAATAAAAATCCTAATAATAACAATAATAATAATAGAATAACGCTGCAGTAGCAGTGTAAAGAGCAAGATAAGATTAGCAATAACGGGAATTACAATGGTAACTGTAATGTTAAAGGGGAGAAGATTTTTAAGTGAAGAGACGACCATCTTGAGGAAGAATAATGTAGAATCTCTCCGTTCGGATTCTCAGAGTAACAAGACACGAAAAACAAAATATCTGGAACATTTTTTTTATATATGTATATATATATATATATAGGTATATATTATATATATAATATATATATATATATATATATATATATATATAAATATAAACATACAAAGTATATAATGTATATAATAGTAAGAGAAAGAAGATAAGACTTGGCTTTCCAGCGCAATTATAATTTGGTTGATAGCGAGACAAATTTTCAGCATCAGCGTACTAATGCGAGTCAGGCAAGTGTTTCCATAAAAATTGTGAATTAAACTTACTGTAATAATATAATAATGATGATAAGTCAAAGTAAAAAACATCGTCGGGGAGGATGAAAGAGGGAAGAGAAATTAATTTGATGGTAGGTGTCTTTTTATTAACACATTTCAGTATTGCGAAAGGGAACAGTGTCTCATGCAAGCAAAGAAAAGCGAACGAAGCTGTCCATCGAACTAATCAGTCTCGAGCTCCGGAATGACAACATGTGAAAGAATAGAGTCCCTGTGCGGCACTGAACCAGGAACGATCCCCAGAGAGACGCCTCGAATGGCGGCGGCGTCAACCTGATCCTTATACAACCTACAACCGCCGTTTGAGGTGTTTGTGAATTCACCTGTCACACACCAGCGGTGCCTCTTGCGTCATTTCGTCAAGTGATCAAACTGAAACGAACATCAGCCGTTGTCAAGGACGTGGGTGTAGCCTCCTTTGAGAGCTGATAAATTCATGGGACACGTCAACCTCGATTCAGCAGCTACCGACCTGCCTCCCCTCCCTCCCTCCCTCCCTCCCTCCCTCCAATTCACTGTGGCTCAGAAAGAAATGGAATTTGATAATATCCCTCGGGCAGTAAGAAGAGATGGAGACAAACGATGCTTAACAATAGATGAGTGAGGGTGTCGGAGCTTATCAGCAGCTATGTATATCCGTATACTGGGCTTTCCTTGTACATCACCGTTGAGTGCAATGACCGTTCCCTGGAGAATTTCCGCCATGACAAAACTGAAAAACCATTCTTAAATTAGCCTCGGATTTCAAAGGGGCTCATCTTCTACACTTTAACATTGCTCAGTTCAGAGCGACGACAGAAATGAAAGGTAATTATCATTCACGACAAGAACGACATTTTGCACCAATAATAAGGCGAAGGTCGATTCGTTTTGTCGATCTATTAGAGAACCATGTAAGTTATTATGCTGATGGTCTCAGGAAATTGGAATAATTAAGTTTCTCTCTCTCTCTCTCTCTCTCTCTCTCTCTCTCTCTCTCTCTCTCTCTCTCTCTCTCTCTCTACACACACACAGACACACGCACACATACGTGTATATATGTGTGTGTGTGTGTGTGTGTTCAATTGAACCCTAAAAATATGGAAATTAATGAATGTATAAATAAAAACAAAATCCACGAAGGAAAGAGAAACGATGGAGTTCTGCAAGGTCTGTCGACTTCTTGCCCTTTACTTAGGACAGAAGTCATCTGTGATTTATATAATGAATCGTCATACTCTAAGAAATAATTCACTGTAGCACTTTTCGTGCAATAATCAATTTACAACTCTTGCCATCTACATACCCCATGTTATTTTACTGCTTGCTCTGATGTCTTGCCCCCTGTCTCTCTGATTTAATGTACATCATAGTTGGATTCGATAATCATATTTTCGAACACGTGCTCTGAGATGCTTTCGGGAGATGATTTATGGATGCTCAGGAGTCTCATTTTGTTACTCATTCATCTGGCTGTGTTACTTTCATTTTATCTCTGCTGTCATTACTCTAGTCTAGAGGAGCATTATTTAGTCATACATGTAAATGCCTAGGGTGCTTTAGGTATTCAATAATTTATTAAATTGCGGATAGTTTTTTTCCATCTGTTCTTAGTGAATATTTGATCGTGGGGAATAATGGAGTTTTGTGTAATAATTATTCCTTGGAAGTAAATCGACTGCAGTTTTAATAGGGTACGGATTTGCATCATTCAGACATGAATTGCCGCAGTCAATAAGATATAGGTCATATGCGAAATTGGTTTGCTTTCATTAATTCCAGGTCCATTTGGTAAGATTGCCATTTCAATTAATTTGACAGGTTAGAAGCAATATTCTCGGTATAAAAAGATGGGTGACATTATCATAATTACTTATCTCAAAGATACTGTGTCTTGATATTTCTATGGGGATGAATCCATTATCTCTCAGAAGGAGGGTATAAAAAACAAATTCAAATAGAGAGTATTCTATCTTACTTATCGTTCTCATTTACGTCAAAGATAAAAGCCGTTTTGTAGCCCATTTCAACCGCCATTATTATGAATCAGGTGGGTTACCGACTATATTATTTCCTTCAGTATGTAGCAAAGTTCAAATTGCAAAACAGAAAAGCAAGCAAACAATATCCGTATGAGAGGTATTCTATTTTCTGTAAGCTCGGTGGTTTATCCGAAAAGTTGAGCGTTCTGTGTTAGAAGCCAAAAATCATTCGCCAATTGTTTGAAATTCCATCTGGCAAAAAAAAAAAACTCACGCAAATAGGCCAATGAAATCAAGGTTAACGGTATTTCCAAGGGAAATTACGATTGCATTCCCCAAAGGTCGGCGAATGTGGTAAAAAAAATTATTATTTTTTGTTACAGATATATCCATTACATTTTAGTTGCGCGAAAGTAGAGATAACCGAATGTTTACTTCTTTTTATGGAAATGAGGAATACCTAACCTTCTGTGTGCCTTCTCCGATGGACATTGAAAGGCTTAATTTACTTTTGATCTATCTTTCTTTCCTCTTATTTTATTTTATTTTATTTTATATTGTACCCCATATTTTTTTATTTTTTTATAGGTACGGACGACCCATTGACTCAAATGAAGTAACGTCCAGTGAAAATAAAGGACTTCCATGCCATAGTAATTCCCGAAACTGTTCATGTCATAAAAGCTGCCATATATAGGCAAACACACATACATCGATGTTTGCACATACACGCAATCGCAGGTGCCAGGTACCGACGCAGACAGAAAAACAAACACAATTTGCACACACACACACACACACACACACACACACACACATATATATATATATATATATATATATATATATATATATATATATATATATTATATATATATATATAGGCATGTTGTGTTTGTGTAGCTATACTCCAAAAACAGCAAGGTGAAGGTGGAAAAAAAGGTTCATATAGATTGAACGAAGGGATTGAGAAAATCGTCACATTTCAGGTAGTCTCCACCACTTTTCGAACAAATTTATCGAAAAGGAAAGACGCGCAACCCAGGATATAATGTTTCCCTAGTCTTTTTTAATTGTGTTTCATGTATAGGGAAATTTTCCTTTATTAAAGTAATATATATATATATATATATATAATAGATATATATATATGTATATATATATATATTATATATATAAAAGTTCCTTATGGAAGGTCCGATTTTCTGGGATTATGTGCTTAAGTTGTTCATTCCAAAGCAACAGCTATTTCAGCCATTAACTAATACCCTACTTCTGGGCTACATAGCTCTTCAATTGAACTTCACTGCAGTATATAAAGTCAGTACAACCAAACATAATCTTTAAAAAATCCAAAGTAAAACTTTAACAAGTTTTCGCACTTGAAAACTAAAAATCATGAAAATTTCACAGTCAAGCTCCCGATAGTCCCATAAGTCCAGAAGGAAATTTACTGAGAGGATCCGTAGCGGGGTAGTGCCGTCAGTGCACCATATGCGGTGCACTGTAGACATTACTTAAAGGTCTTTGCACCGTCCCCTTGGCCCCTAGATGCAACATCTTTTATTCATTTTACTGTACCTCCGTTCATATTCTCTCTCTTCCTTCTGACCTTCCATCCACTTGAGAATTGTTTCTAGTCTATACCGTGAGGCTTTTTTTACTTCCGAATTGAAATCTGTAATCCTTACTGATGACGAAGTCGGTGGGTCCTCAAGAAAAGGGGCGCTCCCCATCACAAGTTTATAACGATGGGTCTCATGATCTCTATGAATTCAGACGTGCCAACGAAATGGTCCGGGGCTCCTTGGATCTCTCGCCACAAGGGCAGAGCAAAGATTGGAACGGCTGAGGACATTTGTTTGTCTCTTTAGGCCTGACCACACAGGAAACAATGTTTGCAAACAATGTTTCCTAGTGTGGACAGGCCTTTTCGAAGCTGTGGTTTCCCCTTCGCTTTAATGAAGCAGCTTTCTCTGTGGCCATCCATGATGCGTTTGCACCTCCTGCTTTTATCTATGCCTTTTTAGTAGTCATTCTTTTATTCCTGTCAACTGCTTAGGCACATGGAGCACCAATAATTCGTGGCAGCACATTCATCATTTCTAGTACTCATTCGAATCTTCTTCACGGCTCTGTTACCTTATTCCTCAACGTATTCAATCCCCAATAACCACCGATTCAATCCCAACCATTAAACCGAGGCCAATTTCAGGGCTATTGTAGATCTCCCGTGAAACTACACTACAGTGCAGGGGGCGAGTATAGCCAATATTGGAAAACAAAAATACTGAATGGAAAATGTTACACAAATTCCATAATGCAGGAAAGATGAAAATAATAATTTCACAGGCCAGGATGCTTCTGCATGAATCTGCATCAAGCAAATTCATATTGTGAGACCTTAGTGCCTTCAAAATTAGATGTAGGAGCCACGTTGCTCACTGATTCATATGAGCGTATTTGGCGACTTGAAGACTTCATCCCTGAAAACACTGAAGATATTGAAAGTGTTGCACTTGACCAAAATAACGGAATGCTGTGCGAATATATATATATATATATAATATATATACATATATATATAGATATATTGCTTTTATAGATCTAGAAAAGGCTTTTGATAGAGTACCAAGAATGAAAATATGGGATGCCCTAAAAGACCCTTACTATGGAATCCCTGAGAAACTTATAAGAGCAATTTATAACACCTATCAAAACATCAGATCCAGAGTAAAAAAAACAAATCAAGAGAATGAAGACTGGTTTGAAATAAAATCAGGAGTAAGACAGGGCAGCGTCCTTTCGCCACTTCTTTTTATATTGTTCTTAGATAAATGTATGAGGGAACTAGTGAGGATGAAGCTGCAGATATGACCATCAACCTTATGTATGCAGATGACCATGCAATGATAGCCCTCAGCGCAGAATCTCTCCAAGAAAACGTCAACAACTGGAACGCGATCTTAACAGCTAATGGAATGCGGATCAACAAGAATAAGACAGAGATCATGCACTTATCACGAACGACACAAGTAACGTAGATGTAGAATTAGAAGGTCAGACATTGAAACAGTGTAGAAATTTCAAATACTTAGGAGTAGAGTTTAGTGACCAAACGATTCAAAACTGGAAACAACTACCCGAATACAGAAATTCAGTAACAATCTGTATCTGTTCTACCCACTAATGAAAGACAGAAATATACCTCGCAAAGTGAAAACCATAATATACCTCTCTATTTTAAAGACCAATATTGACTTATGGCCATGAATCATGGACATTAACATCAAGAACTAGAAGCCAACTTCAAGCAGCTGAAATGAAAGCCCTAAGACTCATAAAAGGTGTAACAAGACTAGATAGGCTACGAAATGAAGACATTGAGAAGAGAACTGGGAGTGGAGGGGATACTAGATTTTGTGGAGAGAGGACAGCTTAGATGGTTTGGACACACCAAAAGAATGGAGGAGGAGCGATATCCTATAAGGTTTTTGGAATGGACACCGGAAGGAAGGAGACCGGTAGGAAGACCAAAAATGAGATGGCTACAAAACATAGAGAGAGGAGTAGAGAGGAGAGGCTCTAGTTTGCAGGAAGTTGATGAGATGAGGCTCTATGATGATCGCCAAGAATGGAGACTGTTCCTGAAGCAGGACGACTGACAGGCCTGGAGGCCTACCTGGCGTCTGGTGAGAATGGTGAGAATATATATATATATATATATATATATATATATATATATATGTGTGTGAGTGTGTTTTTGTTTGTGCAGTATCCACACACAATCACCGTGACTAGGGCAGACTTTGGGAATGAGTAAAATGACAAACATATGGTAAAGGCATATACAGTATTACAATTACAAAATACTACAATAGAGGTCTAAACGTTTTTTGAAAACTAAGAAACAATTTTTTTTTAACTAAATCATGATGATATAAAACTTTTACATTATGGACAAAAGTAATCTACCGCCATCTAATCCAATCAGTGCAGAATCTAAAATTCTCAGTTGTGTCATTTTTGGACTTTGTCAATATCTTAAAGCCCTCCCTGTTAAAAGTTACGTGACACAAATTCTGAAAGTGAGTGGTTTCTTTTTTTTTTGTGACTGTAGAGGTCTTACCAGTGGTTACGGCGTTCGTGAACTGACAGTATTGGTCGATTCGAAACGAAAAATCTCTTTCCTTCGTGGATTTTGTCTTTGTTTATATATATTATATATATATATATATATATATATATATATATATATATATATATATGGATCAGATAAGAGAAGGAGATAATTGAGACAAGTTCTTAAAACGGATCAGCGAATACCTCAGACTCACACAAACATGTTCTTTAATCAGTTGCGTTTAAAAACAATTTTACATTCTTACGATGACTTAATCACTGATTACTATAATTTATGTCATAGAACACACAATGTATATTATATATATATATATATATATATATATATATATATATATATATATATATATATATATATATATATATATTGTGTACTATGACATAAATTTAGTAAATTTTTAAACGCAACTGATTAAAGAAACTATGTTTGTGATGTGAGTCTGAGGTATTCGCTGATCCGTTTCAAGAACTTGTCTCAATTATCTCCTTCTCTTATCTGATCTCCCCTCCACCGCTCTTTTCTTTTTTTTTATTTCATAGGTATCCCTGATCCGTTATCTCTAAGACCGAAGGGAAATCCGCCGCCCACTGCGCTGATAGTTTACATGAAGATTAAAAAGCTTAGCGAAATCAACGTTACTTTTACCAATGAACTTCCAGTGGTCAGTTCCAGTAGCCCCATTTCCCCCTGCTACTGATGGCCTATGGTCTCGACAATAATTCGAGAAGGGCTCGAGAATTATAATCAACGAAAGGCGATCAGCAAAACACCTGGAACTTCGATAGGCCTGCCCGCCTAAATATGACGATTTGACCCATGGTTTTACTAAGACCCTGATTTGACTAATGAGAGCCAAGAACTCCTTCGACTCTCTTTGGAAAATCCTCGTGTAGGCCTAGATGAAGGAAATTGACCGAGGAGACGTCACTTGGCTAGAGAAATTGACTAGAAGCAACAGTCGCAAGATGACCTAGTCGCAGCTGCGCATGAAGGTTGATCAGCTGTGATTCCAACACAAAAGACTGACAAAGTCCGCCAGGTGAACATCTTCGACGCTACTTAGATCTGCTCGTAACCTCACACTCCTTCACCAAACCTGATGACCCATATCCTAATGCCATTGCCGGACATGGAAGACTTGCACGTGATCTATAGTTGTATACAATTCTCTTTCTCGTTCGATTTACTGTCTTAGCGAGGTCTTGCATGAGAGTTTTTAAACTCGATTTCGAATCTTACAAATTTCAACATACTAGCTATAGCTCGCACGAGTTCAAGCTACAGTTCGAGTTTGACGAATGCTGCTAAAAGGAGCCTACCTCCCTTTTTTTGGTTGAATGCTGCAATGTCTACATACATTTTTCTTGACCCATGTACACTCTTTTGCATATTATGTCTCGTGAAATGTATCCATACTAAATGGCATTCGAAGACTATCACGAGGAACAGCATCCTGTACATCGAGCTTTAGCAACAACGCTGTGAAAACACAACTGCATAAGCCAGCAGAGTTAAGTATGTAAAGTAGACGCAGGGACAAAGTGATTGAAGGCGAACTTGAGAGTAATTGGTTCAGAATAGAAGCCATAAAGCTAGACTACATTTCTAAATGCAGCTATATCGTTAGATCCCTACATAAATGAGAAGTATAGTTTCTTCCAGTATTATTCTTTTTTAAGATACTTGCTTTATTTTTAAGGAGGAGGTTAAGGCCATATGCTTTAACACAGCGCGGGAATCTGGGCGAGGTCTGTTTGGTCAGGAGCGTCTATAAATCGCAGGCCGGGTTTTATATTAGAGAACCTCTATTTTCCAGGGAGAAAATGTTTACGTGTTCTGAATAATAACGAAACAAGGCACGACCTTCTATCGGAGTTTTTCTTTCCCCTTCCAGGCCCTCGCTTATTTGGGGATGAAATATTGTCACACCCATCCAATATAAAGAAGATTGATCACAAATAATAATAATAATAAATACATATATGGTATCAAGGCGACAAAGAGAGTATATATATATATGTATTTTTTAATTCTTTTACGCTATACCTCGAAAACATTTTGTGTGCATTCCGTTTCTCAGTTGTCAGATCATTTTCAATAATGGAGCGGGGCAGGACGCTTATAACTGTCCGTGCAAAATAAATTCACCTCGGAATGAAGCTTCCGTTGAAGGCAAACACAAAATGTGAACAATTTGGAAATACTCATAACCGTGAACGGTAAAAGATTCGAAATTTTCCAGTAAGCCTCTCATAATTGCTGAAAATACGCAGTATCCTGGAAATGCTGCAAATCATGCGATTTAATGACATTACTGGAAACGACTACGGCAAATATTTCGATTCATCTACAAAAACGGCACAAAAAATAGTTATATGCACCAAGGCAATTTTTACGTCGTTAAAATCAAAGCAGTGTCTTGTTTTTTTTCTTTTTTTATTTCACTCAAAAACCCCAATTCTCTGTTCATGAATTCAATAAACGAGTTTACGAGTGATTTTTATCTACTTTCCTCTTATCCCTCTGCAATTTTCCATGTCAGAACACTAGATTCCGGAAAGGACGAAACAGTTCGTGGTTTTTATGTATGTATATCTGTTCGTATGTATGTATTTTTCCAGTAATGAACAATGCTTAGTTCCGGAATGAACTTGTATCCGTTTAGCCAATGAAAAAAATGGGGGGATGATAATGTGTGGTATTCTGAAAGAATTGGTCCCTTCAAAGCTAACAAACTGCCATCCAAGTAATTAGACGAAGATAAAAATTCCTTTTGAAAAGTGGTTATGAACATCATGAATGACAGTCAAAAATATAAAATAAAATAAAGATTTGATGCCGTAAATTAGACGCAATGTATGAGTAAGAGTGGACATGAAAATTGACATGTCTTGGACCAGTGAAGTACATGAAAATATACCAAGCTCCCACACAGACACACACACAACGTGTGTATATATATATATATATATATATATATATATATATATATATATATATATATATATATATATGGGATGAGAGAGAGAGAGAGAGAGAGAGAGAGAGAGAGAGAGAGAGAGAGCTAGCTTCCCGTTATGACTGGCGACTCGCAAGACAGGACGTGAAAACGGTCATTGATACACCCTTACAAAAAGCTCATCAGTAGCACTTCAAACCAAGTTACACGCACATTCCCTCAATATACCATTCCCCTCTGTCTCCCACCCACTATCTTGTTATCCCCTTTCATTAAATACGTATTTAGAGCACTTTTAAGTCATCTTTTCCTATTTCCTAGTGTAAGTGAATTGTTCACGTTTGTTTCTACGAGCATAACTTCCCAATTCGTTCAACATAATTTTCAAATACCTTGAAGGGTGGGGAGGGGGGGCCGGTGGTTGCCACAATTTTAACCAAATATCTATATAATATATATATATATATATCATATATATAATATGTATATATGTATAACTGAATCACGAAAGTTAGGAACGTGATAAATCCATAAATATCTTTATATATATATATATATATATATATATATATATAATATATTATTATATATATATAATATATATAACATATATACATATATATATATACATATGCATGTATACATACACACACACACACACACACACATATATATATATTATATAATATATATATAATATGGATGTATAAATATAAATATATATAATATAAGTAAATATATAATATAGTTATATATATATCTAATGGGGTAGAGTTGTTGTATCCCAACCGAACATTACAGGTATTTTTAGTTGAAAGGCTTTAGAAAAAACTACAAAACCGTAATTTATATTTCCAAAGTGTTCGGCGTAGCCTCTGCTTTTAAAGCGGTTGATATCTTTTTGAATACGCAAAAAAAAAATAATAATAATAAGAAAAAAATTTCATGTATGACTCGAAAGAAAACTTATTTGTCTGCATTCACCTCATTCCACCCATTTCGTACTCGGAGCAGCGTTTAAAACGACATTATTCACTCATCGACAGGCATTAACATAAAGTTTGCATGGTATAATAAGTCACGCGATTTTGTAAACATTCGTGTCGCATTTGTTCCGTGACACACCGTAGCGTGTGGATTTTCCTGTACGCTGCTCATTACATAATAGCAAGTCTTTTAAAAACAATATAGGCCAACATCGTTTAGTTTTTCAAAGCTATAGCTGTTGGGTCTACATTGCCCAAATGCTGTTACCTAGACATAATTTGATACAGCTGTAATGTACATTAAGGAATCACTGAAACCTACGAATGTTCTATACTCTGTTTTTTTTCATCTGTCCATCCGCCTGTGGTGTTTTTGTATAGTAACACTGCGTCACGGGCTTTAGATAGTTACGCTATGTGTAAGTTTTAGGTAAATAAAAGGATATCTGGGTGTACATTTTTAACTGAAAAGTGTTTTAATAATTTACTGTATGCGAATTACACCGTTAATATTCGAAATACGATATTATTATAATCGTTGAATGTAAGCTGAATGTAACTATCTAAAGCCCGGGACGCAGTGTTACCATACAAAAACACCACAGGCGGATGGACAGATGGAAAAAAACAAGAGTATAGTCGCTAGTACGGCGTATATCCAACAGGGGTCTCCCACTAGATAGCGGGATATGCTTGTCTTGTATTTATTTGCTTGCTGGATATTATGTGTATGCTAACGATATAGAAAAATCATTTCTAATAAAATATTGCATATCTATTTTAATTTTCGTTGGTGAAACAAGGCTCTATTTGACTGTAGATGTAAACAAGTTTTAATTTACGTTAAAGGTTAGGAATATAATTTTTACAGCTTAGGCGCAAGGGCCAAATCTTGCACACGTCTCGAGTAAGCTGGAGGTTGGATCACGCCTTGTTATCCGTGACACTGTTGACGCAATTTTTTTCATAGTACATCAGGATGGCACATTCATTTACCAAAAATTATGGATCAATTAGTCCAACCTCTCTCTCTCTCTCTCTCTCTCTCTCTCTCTCTCTCTCTCTCTCTCTCTCTCTCTCTCTCTCAGCTCTATTTCCATGGATTAGATTGTAAACAAGTAACAGATAATCGTCCTCTCTCCTTTCTCTCTCTCTCTCTCTATCTTTCTCTCTCTCTCTCTCTCTCTCGTTCACACCTAGCAGCAGCTACCTACTACAACCCCTGCTGCATCTCCCCCCCCCTCCCCACCTCCCCTCCCGCCTCCTCAAGCAACTATTAGCATATACATGGAGAGCAGAGAGAGCGGACATGAGCCCGAAGGTGCATCCAGCGACGAGAGGATCATGAAGTTAATCGTATTTATTGCGAGTTAGATGAAAGTTAAATTGAATTCGAGTGTATAACAAATGCCATAAATTAGGTGCCGTGTAAGTCATTTATCTGAGTTGAAGTGGCTCTCGCAGGCACATGCATCTCAGCTTGCATTCTGAAAATGTGGTGATTGCGATGATTATGATCGTAATGCGTTTTCGCCCCGATATCATCCAGGTCTTGACTGACGCCGAGAGGCTCGGAGCGCTGGTGCATTTTGTATTACAGGTTTCATCGCGATTATTTCATAGGCTTTCCATGGGAATCCCGATGCATCAAGGGACATTCCGAATGCAGGTCAGGTTCATTAGACCCAGCTGTTATTCTATTATGTATTGTTATTTCTCCTATCCATTTCTCCGTTTTTCACTCCCAGCCTTCTCGCAGACGTAACCCCACACAGCTATATTAGTATATATTTTTATACAACTACAAGTATATATATATATATATATATATATATATATATATATAATATATATATATATATATATATATATATATATAGTGCAGTTTGGATATTAAGCCTTCTTTTGACTATGTTGTCCTCTGTAAAATCAGTTTGCCTTCAGTAAAGGGTCCGAACAGGACCGAAAGTACTTGACTATCTCGCTTTTTCATTTTTTCCTTCGTGGCAAAAAACCTTTATTTATATATATATATATATATATATATATATATATATATATATATATATATAGGAAAAAATGAAAAAAAGCGAGATAGTCAAGTACTTTCAGTCCTGTTCGGACCCTTTACTGAAGGCAAACTGATTTTACAGAGGACAACATAGTCAAAAGAAGGCTTAATATCCAAACTGACAGTACAAGATTAGCAATAAGGGCGATTTCACTCTACAGAGAGGAGGAACCGCCTGAGGATAACCACACCTTGAAGGATAACACGCAGTAAACAAGTTATTCTTCCAGAAAACAGTACATTTTGAAAAAAACACGGAAGCATATACAATTTAATATCATGAATTTTACACAAAGAAAATATAAATATATTTATATAGTAAGAGAAAGAGGGAGAGAGAATATCGAACCAGAGAGAGAGAGAGAGAGAGAGAGACAGACAGACAGACAGAGACAGACAGAGAAAGAAAGAAATAATAACTATATACATGTGGGACTAATTTATTAGTTGTTCATTTATTTTAAGGTCCTTCATAAACATCTTACAAATATGGGTCCAATTGGTACATTCCCAGACTAAGGTTTAGGTTGTTTTTATTAGTGATTTGTATAATTGCCGATTCCAGTAAATTTCTTGAAACATAATCATTAGATCTAGCAATTACCGAGTATCACCCCAATTAATACATTGAGACTTTTCACTCAGATGGATAAACAGTGCATTTGAAGTCTGGGCTGTTCTAACTGAATACATATGCTGCTTAATACATACACATAAATTTTTTTTTACCTGACTGACCACATAAAACGATGGGCAATCCTTACAAGGAATTTTGTAAATGATGTTATATTTGTTACGGGACTATTCTTAATTAGCATATCTTTAATGGTATTGTTATAAGAGAACACTACATTAACATTAAACGATTTAAAATATTGATTTTATGGATTCAAATCCACGAAAGTAAGGTAAGCTAAGTACATTTTTAGGCATTTCTTTTTCATTAATAGCAACACTATAAAACTTTTTGTGAGCTTTTTGATAACATAAATCAATTAAATGAGGTGGGTAGCAGAGATCGTTTCCTATCTTTTTTATGTATTCTATTTCTTGGTCAAGATATTGTGGACTCGTGATACGCAAAGCGCGTAGGAACATAGAAGAAAAAATTGAAATTTTAATATTAAGATGGTGGCCAGATTAAAAATGTACATATGTTAAATTATTGAGGGTTTTCTATAAGTACTGGAATTTGCATTGGAAATATTCTCTATGTATTAATACATCTAGGAAAGGGATGACATTGTTATTTTCGATTTCAACAGTGAATTTTATGGATGGCACTAAATTATTCAATTTAGATAGTAAATCATTTACATCGGTACTATTTTAACAAGGGGACAAGTGTGATATTCGGGAGGTGTTGTCTCTCAAAAAATTCATATATAAGTTTGAAAGGAGAGGTGATAAAGGGTTACCCATGGCCATACCAAATATTTGTTGGTAATATTCTCCATTAAAAATAAATCTGCAATCACAATACATAACTTAATCAAGGAAATTATGTGACTAACGGACATAGGCAATATTTAAGTTCATTACTTAAATATTCTAGCGCAGAGTCAATAGGGACTTTTGTAAACAAAGAACATACATCAAAACTGACAAAGATATTGCTAGGGTTTAGTACAATGTTATTTAATTTTTCCACAAGATCAAGAGAATTCCGGATGTGTGAATTAGATACAGTTCCTAGTAGCGGGGATAACAGTTTAGTAAGATATTTAGATAGTAGCAATTGAATTGATCCAACAGTACTAATAATTGGGCGCATAGGTTTGTTTTCCTTATGAGTTTTAACTTGGCCATATAAATAAGGTAATGAGGGACACTTTACAGTTAACTGACACAAAAGTTCTTTTTTATCTTTAAGAATTTGTTTGATATCAATATTAAAGTTTTTTATTACTTGGTCCAACGGATTTTTTGCGAGTTTTTTTGTAAGTTATTTCATCCTCTAGTAAAGTATGCCTGCGTGATATGTAGTCAGTTTTGTCAAGAACCACTAAACTATTGGATTTATCAGCCTTGGTAAATGTGTAAGCTATTTATCATTCTTCAATTCTTTTAAACTTTTTCTGTAGCGAGCGGGGAAGTTATTTCATAATAGGCATGCGTAACACTATATGTCATGCCTTTGATAATGTCTAAATGAAAAATACTGTGACCTCTACCACAAAATCATTTAGACATTATCAAATGCATGACATATAGTGCTACGCATGCCTATCATGAAAAATAACTTCCCCCGCGTCGGTACAGAAAACGTTTTTCCCATCTTGTTACAACCTTTAAACCTCTTAGTCTCAATTTTCCTTTCCGCGCTGAATGACCTCATAGTCCCAGCGCTTGGCCTTCGACCTAAGATGTATATTCCTCAAGTTCTGTATTTAGAATGAGTATGAATCCATCTTCATTGTGAGCGTCTGTTAACACTAGGCTAATTATGAGTTTATGCCGTCTATACACGCATGATTTTTTATATGTGTATATTAAGCCATAAAAATACCGTTAACTGCCGAATTATCTATCCATTCGTAATAATTTACGCACAAGGAAAATTATAATTACAAAGTTCCCGGCGTAAGAAGCCCTTATCAGTTGTGACTTGTGAATTCCCCTTGGGGTGCAAACCTACAACTCCCAAACGATAAGGAATTAGATATTAAACGATATTGATGGTTTATTATTTGTGAATATGCATTATATGTATATATATGCGTGTGTGTGTGTGTGTGTATGGTATATTTAGCATCAAGCAACTTGTCTAACAAAAATTGGGTATACGGGAGAACAAAAATGGTCACTACCTTATTCATTTTTATAAATGTTGAATAGAGACTTAATCTTCTATCCAAAAGTACCTCTGATTCATGAAATCAAATCACGGTGACAGAGAGTGGTAGTACCTGGATTCTGCTGCCTAGGAAGTAGCAGCAATACTTCGAAACACTAATGCACTTTATTAAGGCAAAAGAATGCCTGGGGCAGGAGATCTTAACATTGGATGACTCCGAACCCCCAATGAATTGCCCGCTTTGCTGAAGTCTACGTAAATCCCATTTGTTGGCAATATACTTAACTAATATACTTATTTTAATACATACTTTAGGTAAGAATAGCTAGGAAGAGAACATACAAGAAAATCAAAGCATTTTTTTAGTTTTATATAGCTATTTGTTTATAAATTGTACCCATGTATACAGACACATTAAAATCAAATATACACAGTTGCAGTCCCATACCCCCAGCGTGTGGTTCTCATACCCCCTGTTAAGAAACCCCTGGCCTAGGGGATCATTTCGAATCCCTTTTTGGGAGAAAATCCCCATAACTGCGCGATGAGCCTCTTTCTCCTAGCTATAACTGTTTATTAGGACTACTATTGGCGTACGCAGTACAATCTGGACGTCCACTGACCCATTGGATGAATGCACCGTAATCCGAAAGAATGGGAAAGTCCATGCAAGAACGGGAGGAAATATCCTCTTAATGGCGGATAAACTCCTTAGACCAACGGTAGACACACTTTTTCACTTGTCGGATGATGGCAGATGAAAAAAATAATAATATCAGTCTTTGACACTCCGAGTTGCGTGAAAGTTGTCAGATGGACGGGACATTGGTAGAGCAGCCCATACCTTGCTAATTGTTGCAAGATATTCATACATATATGTATATATATTATATATATATATATATATATATACTACTATATATAGATATTATGTATATATATATATATATATATATATATATATATATATATATATTATATAATGAATACATACAAATATGTGACTCATATCACATTACCATGACTCGTATACATACATCGAGCTACAAATGTCCTTAATATCTAATTCACTCTAACTCGGAATTAATATATTTTCATATATGTTAACCGAAGGGGAATTTCTTATCGACTAAAATATTCCGCTTCGGTTAACACATATGAAAATATATTTATTCCAAGGTAGAGTGAATTAAATATTAAAGGACATTTGTAGCTCGATGTATACATATTCATTATATATATATATATATATATATATATATATATATATATATATATATTATATATATATACATATATATATATATATATATATATATATAATATATATATATATATATATGTGTGTGTGTGTATATATATATATAATATATATTGTGACGGAGTGCCAATTATCTGGTTACTACACTTACCATTCATAACTGATACCTCACAAAAGCCAGACACCTGAACCCTCATCACAGGTACTAAACGGCTGAATACTCTAAAGGCAACAGTGATCCCTTAACAACTTACCAGTATTGCAGAAAATCAGACTAAGTTCATCAAAACAGGGGTGAGGTAATCTTGTAAGTAATTAAATTAATCAAAGGGCATCACTCCATCAACAACTTTTAAAGTCTAAGTATTTCCCTGATTTCAGAAGTCTAAGTACTTCCCTGGTTCTAAGTCACTTCAAGTTAATTGAAGGAAAACAGATCAATCACCACTCTATGTTTCTACCTAACATCAACATAATCAAATGCAAATATACTGGTTAGAAATGAAAACACTTATAAAAATTTTAAATACAAAAATTTATTATTAAACTCAAAATTTATAAGTGAAATTCACAATATCAGGGAAAATTACTGTTACTTGAAAACAAAGTAAAGTTTAATTAATTCTTGAATCAATTAAGTAAAATCAAATCAAAAATTAAATTATCACAAAATTTAAGAAAATTAATTTAATCAAAATTCAAAAGTGTTAGGCAATAATTGAAATTTGGAAATTAATTCACAAGTGCTAAACAATAATAAAACTTGAAAAGAATTCTAAGTAAATGCAAATTAATTCACAAGTGTTAAATTTAATTAAATGTGCAATGATTAATTAATGAAAATAACTAAGTCAATTAAATTGTGAATGCAAATGAAAATACAGAAAAATGTGGACAATACCAAAATGGCAAAAAGTATTAATCACACAGAATATAAAATAAAAAAGGCACACTTCAATAAGAAAATGAACAAATGCACAAAAAATAAACAAACACAAAACACAAAAATTTGCAATGTGTAAAAATGTAAATAATTTCTCTCAAACCACTGTAACCACCAGTTATTAGTTTTTACCAAACCTTAGTAACCATCAGTTACTAGCTTTTACCTAACCACTGTTCCTATCAGTTTATTAGTTGCAACTGATAAAAAATATACACTTTACCTTTTATGGTATACCAATTTCTTTCTTTCTTGCTGCAGCTTGTTCACACCTTTCACAAAACCAGCACCGTTACAAACAACAATGTTTTTGTTAGATTCCACAAAAAACACTAAATACTACTAAACAAACTCTAAGAAATATCAAATCTGAAATCGACAAGTTACGAGTGACCATTCAATAAGTACGAAATCGTTGTGTTACTTTAAAATAAAAAGTGCTATGCGATGGAGAGAGAGAAAGAGAGAGAGAGAATCTGAATGTCTCGAGTATCTAAGCCCTAATGAAAAACTTCTCCCTTACAGAAGCTGGACAGGAGATGACACAAAACGTTTTGGGCAACAATTCTTCTAGAAGCTTCGAAATCTTACGCAACTTTACATACAAAATGTGTAATCTGCACGTGGCACTCGCAAAGACATACACGTACGAGACCAGTCTGTTCAACAGACACGTACCCGACTCGATCGGCCGAAGCAGAAGTCCCTTATCATACATGATGACAGAATCCCAAAACACAATGAAGACTCGAGCTCGCTTATCAACGGTTTGACAGATTAGGAAAGCAAACGAAATCTCGGAGTTCCTCTAATCTCACAGCGCTGACATAATAGGGAACCAATCGTAAGTTCGAATGGACAAAAGAAAATCTCTATCTTTCTACATTCTACGTTATATATTCTTTTATAATATAATAAGCGAAATCTGAACACACATTTAAAACATCCTAACTCCAAGCTATCTAGAATCTGAAAAATGTTGCACAATCTCATACACAATACTTTATACAATCAAAGAGGGGATATATGCATTTTTGACAGTAGCAATATATAATATATATATATATATATATATATATATATATATATATATATATATATATATATATATATATGCATGTGTTTGTTGAATTAAGAAAGGCTAATTCATAGATTTGAATTGTCTCGCGGAAGCAAAAATACTAAGGTTTATTCCCTTTTTATTGAACTTGATATGTAAGAATAGTACATAAGATGGGAGAAGGAAAAGGTTCGGGAGCCAGTAGAACCAGGATAAGAGCTTGAAACCGAACTGAAGCACTTAAGCAAAAGGAAACTGGATTGACCGCATCTTTGATGCTAATTAAATAGCTGAAGATTCGTGCAATACTTTTCCACAGTAAATATTAAACTAATATGATCGCAAACAAGTTGCAATGTGGCTGTGGTTTGGATAACCTCAGTTGGTTTGACGTCAGTATGAGGTAAATCAACCGGTCAAACCTCATTCTAGTCCTATGATGTCAAAGAGAGCTGAAATGGACAGCGCTGTTCGAGGTCTCCCTGCCTTCCACTGAACCTCGTGGAGGAGCCCTCTCTCTCCCTTGGGACTCCCCTCCTATCCTTCACCATCCTACCGACAACAGCTTCCAGCTCCTCCCCTCTCTGGCGCAACTATTAGCATATACAAGGAGAACATAAAGAGCGGCCATGAACCCCGAAGTGCTTCGAGTGACAACAAGATGACTCGGGAATAATCAATCGCGCTTCCCGGGGGGATATGAAAGCCGAATGGAGTTGTTGTGTTTAACAAATGTTGTCAATTAAGTGATTTAGCGTTGTTATAAAATGACTATTGTAAGCAACTGAATTGCTGGATGATTTCTGGAAACTTGGTGATTGGATTATTACTTGATTATTGCACATCTCTCAGTATCTTATTTACATTTCTTTATGATTATATCGAGATGTGTTGAAACTTAGTGTCTCTATTATTCTTTCATCTCCCTCCAGTTAGTGTACTTATCATATATCCGAACTTAAAGAAGCTATTTTCTTTCCTTACTCTTACATTTCTGCTAATCCACATTTTCAAAATCCATATATATATATATTATATATATATATATATATATATATATATATAGTCTATTACCCAGTGATTCATATACATATATCGAACTACAAATGTCCTTTAACAATCTAATTCGCTCTACCTCGGAATTGATATATTTTCATATATGTTTAACAGAGGGGGAATTTATTAAACTATGTTTTTTACTTAGTGTGAACTTGAAAATGCAGAATATACTATCAAAATAAAATCCCGTTTTTCACTCTCCTTCTTATATGGATTTTATGATATACATATATACATATACATACACACACACACACACACACACACACACACACATATATATATATAATATAATATAATATAATATATTAATATAATATATATATATGTGTGTGTGTGTGTGTGTGTGTATGTATGTATATATACTTATACTTATTTATTCAATTCAATAATAAATTTTTATAAAATTTATTAAGTTTGCAAAGAAACAAATTATTCAATTTTTGTGCGTTATTTTCCACGAAATAACGCACTGAGCCAAAGAAAGAAGAAACTACTGAGCCATCCGGTCTTGACTCATCAGCTTTGAGAGGAGGCGGATTCAAGAGAGGGGGAGACTTTAGAGCCTGAAATCTTGCGAAGATATTGTCAGTGTTTTCGCGGCAGATATACAACTGTCACCCAGAAGTGAAGGTTGTTGGTATTAAACATTATTGAATTGAATTTAGACGGAAATTAACAGTAAAAGGTCCGAAAGGTGTAACAGAAGGAAAACCTCACAGTTGCGCTATGAGTAAAAAAAAGAGGGTTGAAAGTTAGATAGCACAAATAGAATATGAAAGGAGGTACAGTAGAAGAAACGAATGCGGTTGCAGCTATAGGGCAGAAGGCACGCTGCAAAGAGCCTTGTGTAATGCCTACAGTACACCACATGCGGTGTACTGACGGTACTACCCCCTCCCTGCTAGGTATAAACATTTTGAAGAACATATTCCATCGTAACACTGAATTAATCAAATCGCACTTTTTATGTTAGTATTGCAAACAAGTAGACGATGCGTCTCAACTTACCAATGCAAAATAGATGGCGATAAAACTAGAAAAATATCTGTTCAGTAGCGTTGCTTATTCTTGAAATACAGAACACTGCCACAATGACTTCAGTCTGATGGTCGGGTATAACACGGGGTTACAAAACGTAATTCTTAAGTTTCAGTTTACCTGCAGCATTCAGCTCAATACCTGAAGCTTCAGTATACTAAAGCAAGGACATCAATCAATTCTATTTTCATACCGTGTATATTTTTGGGGGAGTGCATATAATGTGTTTAGTAGGAACAGAAGTGTTGTGTGCGAAGTTCCCGGACAGTTTTCGGAAATCACTCTTTTTTTTCTTTTTTCTTCGGTGTCTCGCATATCAACTACTGAAAGACCCAAAGTGACCACGGCGAGAGTTTTCTTGCTATCCAATAATATTTCTGTCGTCGTTGTTGCTTTGGTTTTTATGCAGATTCTTTCGTCTCTGCTGTCGATGTCATTGGTCAAAGTACAAAATAATATATGAATATCATCTTTTTGGCCTAATCACGCCGTTGTAATACTTAAGAAATATCATATCCAGTGTTCAAAGGCAAAAAACAAAACAAAAAAATGTACACGCTTTTATCAAAATGCACTAAAAAGTGAAAAAATTAATTTTTTTAGACGCCAGGATTTTCTTCCAATTAATCATGTCTACAACAATAAAAGCGTGGGCCCCAGACATGGAAGAAAAAGCTACGTGAAATACGAAAAAAAATTATATTCCTTCTCTTGTAGCATTTCCTTCCATGTTTGGCGCTCACGATTTTATTTTTGCAGACAACACGAATAATTATTTAAAAAACACGATTCAATCATTTTTATTATATAATTTTTAGTTTTGACAAAAATTGCAACCGATTTGTGATTCTAGCTAAGGAATTGATATCCTTTCGACCCAAAGAAAGTTTTTAAAATCTGCAGCTTTTACATTATTTTACCGAGTCAAAGAAGTTGTGAAAAATCCGAAGAGTTACATACAAATCCTGAAATGCTGAGAGAGGTTACTGCAGACCTACTGATCATGTATAGTTGTACTTCATCCGCGAATGAGTAATCATACAAAATTTCAAGTCCATCGGACGAAGGGGACTGGTCGAAAGTTAACTAACAAGAGTTTCCGACAAGGCTAACCAAAAGGAAAAATAAAAAAAATAAAAAAAAACCGACGAATAAGCAAGCTCAATAAAAGGTCCAGGAGGAAGAGAGACAGACCAATATGATGTTGACTGACATCTCACAACATAGTTTCTCAAACGATATCTTTTTTTTTTTTATCCCAAGAGGAAGTCAACTGTTCACCCTTTCTGATTCGAAGTCTTTGATTTGTATTCATTATTTTCCATGAATATTTCCTCTGCAATTTTTTGCAAGCGTTCCTACAACCCCAAACACCATTCATCTAACAAGAATAAAGAAACACTGTTATGTGAAATACGGACTCATACAAAAACAAGCTTCGTCGATCTTTCTTACTCTTAGAGGTCAGTCTTATCCCAACATTCCCTAAGGGGGAAAATGTTGTCAAGGAAAATAGTCCTGAAAGCAAAGCACTTTAGGGGAACAAAAGGTCAAGGCACACTCTTCTGTTAAAAAAAAAAAAAAAAAAAAAAAAAGAAGAAGTTAAAAGGCTATTAAAACAACCACTTTTAAGTTTATCCACGTGAAAAGGAGAGGGAGTGTGAGACGGCGCTAAATTGAAAATTAGATGCAAGTATTTTGTTTATGTTCTAGATCAAGTTTAACGTGGAAACGAGATATTTCATAAATATCTGCAGTAAACTTACCATTTTACTTTCAGTGATGAAATGTTTTTTTTAAGAAGTTTTAGTAATTAAACAAACGAGTGAAAGAGATCTATTTTTATCGCTAAAGTGTCCCGTGCCAATGACGTTCAAGCTCCCACAATGCCGAACTATTTACTGTTAGACTTCTCCGAGCAAATATTTAATGCTTATTCTCTTCTTGAATTCTTCTTGGGGCTCTTGGAGTGAAATATATTTTAGGAATCTGAGTGTCTGTTAAGCAATGATTGTTTATTGTCCACTAGAAGAAAAAACAATACTAGTTGTCGCAGGAATCATAGTTTCCTTATATCCACGTGCGCGATCTATCTAATTGCAAGAACAGCAATCCTCCGTAAGGCGGCTAGTGCTCACGAGGTGCACTGTAGGCATTAATTGTAAGGTTCTTTGGAAACGTGCCTTCGGCCCCTAGCTGCAACCCCTTTCGTTTACTTTACTACCTTTCATATTCTCTGTCTTCCATCTCACCTTCCACCCTCTCCTAAGAATTGATTCATAGTGCAACTGTGAAGCTTTACTCCTGTTACACCTTTCAAACATTTTACTTTCAATTTCCATTTCAACGCTGAATGACCTTTAAGGTCCCAGTGCTTGGTCTTTGGCCTAAATTCTGTATTCAATTCAAGAACAGCAATTGATTGATTTTTAGCAAATCTGCGACAATCGTTCCGTTACAACGTAAAGACCTCCAGGTACTTAACTCTTAAATGGGGGCGATTTCATCTCGTCTATGGATATCAGATGATGACTTCATTGATCTTCTCCGGTATTATGGTAATCGTGACTCATTTGCATAGTTTTTTTCTGTCAGATATTTTTTTTTTTTTTTTTTTTTTTTTTTTTTTTTTTTTTTTATTTTTTTTTTATTTTTTTTTTTTTTTTTTTTTTTAAGCAACACAGTACAAATATCGTTCCCCTTAGAGTCTTTTTTAGTCAAAACTTCTTATCACTTTGAAGTGAAAAGTCCAAGAGAAATCAAACCAATTTACAGTTTATATAGAATCCGCGATTAAATGACGCTGGTTAAACTATGTAGTTTGGCGGTTAATCTTTGACATAGTTGAATTTTATTGTCATGAACTTACCCACGACTTCATATCAGAGATAATGGAAAAGATTTCTTAGATCGCTTTTTTTCATTATAATTTTTTGGTGGGTAGCATCGAACAGATCTGTCTCCAACTCCTCATTTACTCTCCTTCTGCAAATCACATTCGAATGAATACTCCGAAAACAGAATTCTTTATAAAGTGATCAGTCATATTCTAAGGCAGAAGAGTCATTTGAAGATGCCTCGCTGATGGTCTAAGCGAGTGGGATTTCATCGTTAGAGATGCAAAGTAGTAGTTTAAACTGGAAACCTTCCTGTGAGCTACTCCGACACCTGATCTCTTCTGTCAAAATGCCACCCTTCTCCCTACAAACCAGACCTCCTCCACCCCTACCCACTCACAGCTTGCCCCCTCCACCCCGCCTCCTCCCTCACCCCGAACACAACCCGCCACCAGACCTCCTCACGCAACTATTAGCATATACACGGAGAACAAAGAGAGCCAACATGAGCCCCAGCCCCCAAGGGGTATTCGACGACAAAAGGATCCCGAAGTTAATCGCATTTATTTGCGTATTTTAATGAAAGTGGATTTCAATTTAAGTGAGCGAATGACAAATGCCGTAAATTACGGATCGTGCGAGCTGTTTATCCAAGTTGAGATCATGATGAAATTCTGGAGAAAGGTCTTCATGGTAATTACGTTATTGCTTAGTTCGCCTGCCATTCTTATTTTAGTTCGTCTTGTCGCCTTAATTATTCCGTGACCTTTTAATTCAAACATTTCTGTTAAATTGAATTCGCATTTTCACGTGCTGTGGATGTTACGAATATATGTTACATTGACGACAAACTCCTTAAGTGAATTCAAGTCACACGTATATATATATATATATATATTAGACTATATATATATTATATATATATATGATATTATAGATATATATATATATCTATATATATATATGTATATATATATATATATATATATATTAGTAGGCGGACGTCAAAGAAAATAGGAGGGGCAATGTAGACCTCTGGGCGCAGAGACTAACAAACACCAGACATTGCCTAGACAGTAGAGACGATACTTTATGGGGGAGGGGGAGGGGGATTTAGACCGAACTCGGACGGTAACTGAATTTATCGCTGTAAACTGGGAGGAAAGTTCGCCCGCTTTGTGGATAACTTCGCCATGGGTTACCTTGGGTTAGTTTGTGAAACATCACCGGATGAGGGTTTGTACTTTTTGTCAGCCTTCCCTTTGTGCCTCTTGTTCCTTTTGGTTTTGGCAACTCTTTCGGAAACGGCTATTGTTTTGTAAGACATAATATTAAGAATACCAAAGAGGCTGAAAGCACGAACGGTAAATGAAATGAAGATTTCACAAGATAAAATTGCTAACGGGGCTGTTGCACAAATGTGACTGGTGTTACAAAAACGCATATAACTAACTAAAAATTTTATTTCCACTTAGAATCTGCTCCTAATAGCTGAAGGCAAAACTTGCAATAGAGAAAAAAACCTATTTTAACATGCGTCCGTTAAAAGCGGCTACTGCTTTTTGAACTATGAGAGATAGAGAGTTAAAATAAGTCTCATTTGAATAGCTAAAGATTGTGTAAAAATATCTGGAGAAAAATGAGTACATTAGAGAGTTAATGTTTTTATTCGATGCGAGATTCATTCAAAATCGACTTTTTTCAACATTATTTGACACTAGTCCGTTACAGAGAAGAAATTCAAGATGCAAAGTGATTTAAAAATGGTTGATGACTGATAAATTAAAGGTTTAGTAATATCACGTGACGAAAATTTCTTCTTCTTTAATAATAAACCGAAATGTCTCCTCAGTGTATGCCTCGTTCTCGATTCATTTTCGGCCAAGATAAGTTTCCAAATGTTAGTTTCTATAGGCATGGTTTATCGTCTTAGCATTATTATACTTCAAATGATGGATAGCCATGTACTAAAATTTTCCATGATTAAGGAGAGAAATATGTGTTGTTTATGATGGAATCTGCTACCAAGTGTAAATGTCTTATTGTGTACTACTCGGTTTTTTGTATTTTGTTACTTTCCCCTATAGTATACTTTTCATTACAAAAGAATTCGAAGCCACCTGATTCTTACAACATTTATGACCATCCAGAAACTTTTCTTTATAATAAAGGTGATGAGAGCCTCTTATAAGGTGTAATTCCATCTCTTCAAAAGGAGAAGTTATAGTCTCATATAGTGATATTAATAAGATCAAATAATCTTCTTTATCGTATTTTCAACCCATTCATTAAAGAGAACTGTTGGAGAGTCAGAACTGAAAACAGTGCTTCCTTCACCGTTAGGTTGCCTTATCTTGCTGTCTTTGCAGTTGGACATATGCATTAGTTCTGAACAACAGCTATTCTAAGTTTTTTTTTCATTTGCTGATGCAAATAAAACTTTCATTTTATTTTGCAAATATTTGTGACTGTTATTGGACTTTCCTAAATCCTTTGTGATAGATAAAGGATTGTTTTCATGATTTCTTATTCCATCTCCTGGAAATCTGGTAATTCAGCCTAGTTAGCTTCCAGAATTGTTTTCAGTCAGGATAGAGAGACTACGTAAAACCCTGCCGAGACAAGTGTATACGCCTTGATGACAGGATAGTTGGTGATAAATTATTCTCGCCTTCGCAGTAGATAAGTGGCAGTTGACTGCGTTTACTTAGAATTTCAAAGAGAAGTGGACGAGAGAGTACTATACGACTTCTAATTCCACACGGTCTCTTGAAGCTTAGGATGTTCTTTCGCATACTGGATGCCAACAAAATCAATATTATTGCTTAAATTTGGATGACCCGGGTTTTTTTCGTAAAGTATAATTTGAAATTATTTCCCTGGGGTATGTTGTTAATGCTTTAACCTTAAGTATCACTGAAAATAATATATATATATATATATATATATATATATATATATATATATATATATATATATATGCCTCATCCATCGATATTCCCGAATGTGTTACCGCTTCTTTTGCTGCGTTTAGGTCATCACTGCACCTGTTAATACAAATGCAGCTGTATCTTTTACTTTTGAATGTATCACAACGCACGCTGAAATGCAACGCGAACTACTTGATAAATCTGTTGTTCGACAAATCGGGGCAAAGTGATATGCTAAAGTTTGATGATTGCTGTAATGGTATTCCCTGTTCGCCCCAGACAAAGACATAATTTGCAATTTGAAGGCACAAGAATGAGCGGTACTCTTAGAAAACAATTCAAAGTTCAGTTTCAAGGTTCCTGCAGATCCATCGGAATAAAGGCAGAACATAGCTAAGTTAACGTACCTTGATGCAGAGCATGCTTAGTCAGATAAGTGATCAATGGAAGGAACAAGTTGGCGTTAAAGAACATGCCGACCAGTCTGCGTAGTCTGGCTAAGCATTCTCGGTATTGTTTTCTACTTCTGGATAGTTCTAACGAATATCGTTTTTATTTACTTGTTTATTTATTTATTTATTTAGATGAAAAAAATAAGAAGAATCGTTGATCAGAACAAATCTGGAGAACAAAACAGCATCGAACCCTTACTTCCCTATTCTTGGAGTTTAGTTTTATCTTCTGATTCCATACGAGTAAAATGGTATTCAGGGAAGTGGCCTTAAAAGCAAAGCACTTTGAGGAAACAAAAGATTACAACAATTTTACAGTGACAACATAAAAACAATAGGCTATTGAGTCCGTATTTACGTTATTGCTACCTGGACAGAGAGAGAGAGAGAGATAAGGATGAACTGAAGGAGAGATAAACCCTGAATTTTATAACTTTCTTATTTTTTTTAATGATTGCAAAGTCAAACCTTTACTACATCAAAGAAAATTCAATCGCAAATTTAATATTCCGCAAGTCTGTACTGATTTCCTAGTTTCAGTTTTCAGCAGCCCCTTCTTTGACGCCTACGTAATCGTGAGCGCTGTGCGGAAACCTAACTGCCAAGTAACAACCTCACTTCAAGGAAACCTTGCATACGATCTGCTTTCATCGTTTTAAAACGACCTCGAATTGCTGAAGCCACAATGCACCGTACAAATACGTTAGCAGCTTTATTCACATATTATATCTTCATAGGAAAATGGCTTTTACACTTAATGGAAACAGCATTAATGTTAAGTTAAGGATATATACCTTTACTCGTAAGAATGTTTTTATGGCCAAAAAGGATAGAATCGTTTATTTCACAGCACGAATATAAGAATCATCTACAAACATTAAAGTCGAAAATTTCTTGCAATTGCACTGTTAATTAAAAACAAACAAGATTATTTTTGTTCTTTCACTTTGAACGTTAAGCAGAGTGCAGGAAAGTAAATAACAGATCAATGCAATAGATAATATGAAGAACTTCAAGATCATGTTTCTCAAAACATATCTTGCACCGATAATAAAACTAAAACAGATAAAATAGTTCCAATTGCCGTTCCGTCACTTATTGTTAAATTTTTCAGTTTGTTTTCACTCCTGCTTTCCGTAACAAGCACTCCAACCTTCGTATATTGCTGGAGAAGAGCTGCTTTAACTGAGCATCCGAGGTGACTGACAATACTACTACTGGATACTAAATTAAAACATAATGCAAGATCTTTTTTTTTACGATATTTCTCAAATATATAACGTACCGTGCTTATTTGTTTTGTACGGAAACAGTCGATAGAAATATAACCTGCCTAGCTTCTGAAGATTTACGTTGCTTTGAAGGTTGAAAGCCACCATTTCTTATTGTTTTCTAAAGCGAAATCTTTGCTAAATCAAGGGCCTTCGGCATGAAAGAGAATAACCTGAAAGATAGTAACATAATTTGATGGGTACTGAATGGTTTTTATCGTAATTTTTTTTTTTTTTTTTTTTTTTTTGTGCTGTGTTGCATTTCAGCTAGAAATGAAACTTCTCGCTTCAAAGGAAAAGGACACTCTCAAATCTGTCATTTTGATTTTGGAAGCCATCATCTGACCTTAAATTGGCTATTAGGTACTGTTTGTTTATCAATGGGTGCTCTTGCTAAATATAACTGGTTTTATAGATCCCGAATGAAATTGAAAAAAACCGCTGTTCTATGTTTTCATCATGATCTCGTCACCCAAGCCGAAAATAAGCCTATTTTCTCTCTCTCTCTCTCTCACTCTCTCCCTCTCTCTCTTTCTCTCTCTCTCTTCTGTCCAACCTGCTGAAATTTAAAGAGGAAATCTCAACACTCGAGAGTTTTATATTGTCATAATTCAAGGGTACTGTGACCCTTTTTGTTTTCGTTAAGTGTTTTGATTGTAGTACCATTCAGTGAACAATATTTTCACCTCGCGCAAAATACGAGGATGGAGCAAAACAACTCGGTCTAAGTACAATTTGTTCACATAACACTATTTCCATTTCGACCCGGGTTTTTAACACTTTTAAGGACATTTTCTAAAGACTGGTTTACACTTAAGGTAGGTTTACACTTACGCACTTTCGTGTTGCGGGCTGTTACGGGGTGGGTACCGCAAGAAACCGTTACAAATTGACGCGGTGGGTTGGGAGAAAAAATGACCGTTATTTGCGGCGTGGGGCGGACCCGGGCGGTGGGTTACGGGCACCTCATGGCGTGTTCCTGCGGTGCCTAGCAGAGTGTTACGAGTTTGGCGCAGAGTTGGCGCGGTGTTATGGTCGTTGTTGCTACTGCCAGGCTACGTGCTCTTGCGGCTTTGTTACTCCGTGAAGCGGTGTGTTGCGGGTGGGTTGCTGTGTTGTTGCAGAGCAATAAAAACATAATTCATAATAATAGAGACAAATGGAGCAAATGATGTGGACATGTAAAGCATAGAAAGTAGAAAATGAACATGAAAAGCATAGAAAGTAAGAAAAATGAACATGAAAAAGCAGATGTAATTTAAAAAATTTTTTTTTTTGAACATGAAAAGCATAGAATGTAAGAAAATTAAGTGAAAACGCATGAGAGAGTAAGAAAATGAACATGAAAAGCATAGAAGTAAGGAAATGTACATGAAAAGAGTAGAATGTAAGAAAATGAACATGACAAGCATTAGAATGTAAGCAAATGAACATGAAGCATTTTAGAGTAAGGAAAATGAACATTTGAAAAGCGTTAGAAAGGTAGAAAAAGAAACATGAAAAGCAATAGAAAGTAAGAAAATAAAGGAAAACATGAAAGCATCAGAAAGTAAGAAAATGAACATGAAAAGCAATGAAAGTTAAAAGAATGAAAAAAAACAAAATGAGCGTAAGAAAGTAAGAAACAGAAAGTGTGAAAGCTAGAAAGAGTAAGAAAAATGTAAGAAAAAGAACATGAAAAAGCATAAGGAAAAAGTAAAAGAAAATGAAAACATGAAAAGTTCATAGAAAGTAAGAAATGCAAACATGAAAAGCGTAAGGAAAAGAATAAAAGAAAATGAAAGTGAAAAGCTTGCAGAAAGTAAGAAAATTAACCGAAAAACTGAAAAGCATAAAAAGGAATGTAAGGAAAATGAACAGGAAAAGCATAGAAAGTAAGAAATGAACATGAAAAGCATAGAAAGTAAGAAAATGAACATGAAAAGCATAGAAAAGTAAGAAAATGAACATAAAAGAAATGAAAAGTGAAAAGGCGTAGTAAGAAAATGAAGTGAAAAGAAAATAAGAAAACATGAGCATAAGAAAATTTGAAACATGAAAAGCATAGAAAGTAAGGAAAATGACATGAAAACGCATAGAAAGTAAAAAATGAACATAAAAGCAATAGAAAATTAAAAAAAACATGAAAACTTAGAATAGAAAATAAATAATGAAAAGCAAGAAAGTAAGAAAATGAACATGAAAAAGCATAGAAAGTGAAAATTAAACATGAAAAGCATAGAAAGTAAGAAAATGAAACAATGAAAAAGGTAGAAAGTAAGAAAAATGAAGTGAAAAGCTTAAGAGTAAGAAAAAATGAACATGAAAAGCATAGAAAGTAAGGAAATGAACATGAAAAGCTAGAAAAGTAAGAAAATTTAACAGAAAAGCGTTAAGAAAATGTAAAGAAAATGGAAGTGAAAAGCGAGAAAAGTAAAGAAAATGAACATGAAAAGCATGAAAGTAAGGAAAAATGGAACATGAAAAGTAGGAAAGTAAAAAATGAACATGAAAAGCTAGAATGTAAGAAAATGAATGAAAAGGGAGAAAGTAAGAAGAAAATGAACATGAAAAAGCCTAGAAAGTAAGAAAATGAACATGAAAAGCAATAGAAACACAAGTAAGAAAATTGAACATGAAAACGTTAGAAAGTAAAGAAAGAACCTGAAAGGCCTAGAAAGTAAGAAAATAAACATGAAAAGCTTAGAAAGAGAAGAAAATGAACATGAAACCCTAGAAAGTAAGAAAAAATGAAACATGAAAAGGCATGAATGTAGAAAATAACTGAAAAAGCTTAGAAGTAAGGGAAAATGAACATGAAAAAGCAAGAAAGTAAGAAAATGAACATGAAAATTAAGAAGAGTAAGAAAAATGAACATGAAAAGCGTAGGAAAGTAAGAAAATGAACATAAAAGCGTAAGAATTGTAAGAAAACTTGAAGTGAAAACTTAGGAGAAAGTAAGAAAATTGAAAACTAAAAAAGAATTAAAGAAAAGAGTAAAAGCAAAGAACAAAAATGAAAAGCTTAGAGAGTACGAAAATGAACCATGAAAAAGCTTATAGATGTAAGAAAAATGAACAAAATGAAAAAGCGTAGAAAGTAAGAAAATGAACGTGAAAAGTCATAGAACAGAAAGTAAGAAAACTGACATGAAAAGCATAGAATGTAAGAAATGAACATTGAAAAGCTAGAAAGTAAGAAAATGAACATGAAAAGCATAGAAATGTAAGAAAATGAACATGAAAAGCGTAGAAAGTAAGAAAATGAAACAAAATGAAACATGAAAAGCGCTAGATGTAAGAAAATGAAGTGAAAACGCTCATGAGAGTGTAAAAAAGAAAATGAACATGAAAAAGCTTAGAGAGTAAGAAAATGACATGAAAAGCGTAAGAAATGTAAGAAAATGAACATGAAAGAGAAATAGAAAAGTAAAAGATAAGAAACAAAAATGAAGCATTGAAAAGCGTAGAAAGTAAGAAAACAAAATGAAACATGAAAAGCGTAGAAAGTAAGAAAATGAAAATGAAAGAAAAGCATAGAATGTAAGAAAATGAACATGAAAAGCAGAAATAGAATGTAAGAAAATTAATGAACATGAAAAGCGTAGAAAAGAAAGTAAGAAAATGAATCGTGAAAAAGCCCTTAAAAGATTAGTGTAAGAAAATGGAACACGTGAAAAGCATAAAGAAAGTTAAGAAAATGAACAATGAAAAGCAGAGAATGTAAGAAAATGAACATGAAAACAGCTTAAGAAAAGAAGTAAAAGCCAAATGAAAAATGGAAAAAGCGTAGAAAGTAAGAAAAATGAACATGAAAACGCATAGAAAGTAAGAAAAAAAAATTAACCTGAAAACATAGAAAGAAGAAAATGAACATGGAAAAGCGTAGAAAGTAAGAAAAATGAAAATGAAAAGTTAGAGAGTAAGAAAATTAAACATGGAAAAGAATTAGAGTAAGAAAATTGAAACATGAAAAAGCGAGAAAGATCAAGAAAAGAACGTGAAAAGCATAGGAAAGTAAGAAAATGAACAGGAAAAAGCATAGAAATGTAAGAAATGAACTTAAATGAAAAGCTTAAGAAAGAAGAAGGAAAAAATGAACTGAAAAGCAGAAAGAAATTGTAAGAAAATGAAAATGAAAAGGTAAGAAAAGTAAGAAAAGGTGAACATGAAAAGGCGTAGAATGTAAGGAAAATGAAGTGGAAAAGCTAGAGTGTAAGGTAAAATGAAACATTGGAAAAAGCTAAAAGAGAAGTAAAGAAAAGAACATGAAAAAGCGTAGCAAAGTAAGAAAATAACATGAAAAGCATAGGAATTCATTTTTAAACTGGAAAACATGAAAAGCATAGAAGGTAAGAAAATGAAACATGAAAAGGTAGAAAAGTAAGGAAAAATGAACATGAAAAGCTTCGCTGTAAGGAAAATGGAAGAAAATGAAAAGTCATAGAATTTAAGAAAATGACATAAAACGCGTTAGATGTAAGAAAAATGAACTGAAAAGCAAAATAAAGATGTAAGAAAATGCATGACAGATAAGAAAATGTAAAGAATGAACATGAAAAGCTAGAATGTAAGAAAATGAACATGAAAAGCATAAGAAAAATGTAAGATGAAGTGAAAAAGCTAGAGAGGAATGAAAACATGAAAAGCATAGATGTAAGAAAATGAACATGAAAATGCATGAAAATAAGAATGAACATGAAAGCATAGAATGTAACAGAAAATGAGTGAAAAGCTTAGAGAATGATGAACATGAAAAGATGAAATGAAGAAAATGAACATGAAAAGCATAAGAAAATGTAAAAGTGCATGAAAAAGAGAAGCATAGAATGTAATAAAAATGAAGTAAAAAAGTTAGAGGTAAGAAATGAACATGAAAACATAAGAATGTGAAAATAAATGAAAAATCATAAGAAAAATGTAAAAGATGAACATGAAAAACACAGACTGTAAGAAAATGAACATGAAAAGTACAAATGTAAGAAAGTTAAATTGGGACTTGGTTTATACCACAACATTTTCAATATCATATATTATCAACTGAGGTCAATATGTCTTTAGTCTGTTACTGATTTTTCATTGTTCCTGTTAATAACTATATCTAGTCAATGTGATTATTGTTTCATTGTCATATTTGTATGTGTTCATGTTCATTTGATCATGTTCTCAATATTATATTATTGTTCTTTACCTTGTATGTTATTATATCATTTGATGGCCATATTTATTTCATGTTACATTTCATTTTATAGTTCAAGTTATTTTCTGAGTTTCTATTTATTTCATATTTCATGTTAGATTTCCTGTTATATTTCTTCATGTTATTATTCTTTCTGGCCATGCTTTTTCATTTTTCAATTTCATTTCACCCAATTATATTATCATATATATTGTCATGACATATAAATTAAGCATCAATAAAGAAAATATAAATGCAAGTCAGTATTTCACCATATCTATTACAAAAAGAAACATTATGAATGATATAAAATGTACAAAATCATTTAATATTAAGAAAATAACTAAAAAATCATTTTATTATTAAAAAAATAAAATTATATTTATTTATACATTGTTGACAGGCTGTCAGAGCGCGAATGATGCCCCGTGGTCTGTCCGGCCCCAATTTTTATCCTCCCCAGAATGCGCGGCAACCTTCCATCCAATCGACCTATGTTTTGTCAAAATTAAGAGGTGGTTGTGGAAGTTATTGATATTCAGTGTAAAGCGAAGTCAATCATGTTTAGTACATTTCTAAAATGTTTAAAAGATCGTTGTTTTTGTTACCATAAATGATTATTTGATTATTGTAAAGTCAGAGCAACCTACCGTATAGAAAAATGAATACCAACATCAGGATTGCACTATTTTACACCTAGTTTTTTTTATGAAAGTACTGATAAATATATTACGAAGTGCTAATAAGATGACCTCTTATCCACAGATAAAAACGAAAGTGGTATATGAACATTTAATGAAAAATAGTGAATATGTTCCAAATATTGAAAAATTGTATCCACTATTCAACTGGAAACTAATTTGGGAACATGTAAGTAATAAGTATATAGAAAATAAAAGTAGAAAAATTTTGTTTAAGTATGTTCATGAAGTTTTAAGTACAAATGATAGGCTAGCCTTGATGAAAATAATAGATGTTAAGGAATGCGGTTGTGGATGCAATAGAAACTAATATGCATATGGTATATTTCTGTCCTTTGGTTAAGAATTTGTTGTCCTGGGTATTCGAATTGCTTAGAAAATGTTGTAAATTAAAAACTAATAGCAGTTTAAGAATTTTAAAACTAGATTTTGAAGCAAACTCAAAAAGGGATGAAAATACAGCAATGTAATAATAGCAGATTTTTATTTCAAGTATATGGATGGCATAAGATATTTGGGAATAAGTACTGACCAGCAAATTATTAAATGTATTTAAGAATAGATGTTAAATACATTTAATGTAAATATTATAGGATTTAAGTCTAATGTTAAAAAATTTCACGAATCAGTATGTTTTCTAATTTGTTATATTTAGAAAAATAATAATTGTGATATTTTTATATTATACATAGATCTTATAATGTATATACAAAATTGTAAAATATAATCTTGTAAAGTAATATTTCTTAATAAAAGAAAAAATGTATTGAGGTTCACCTAAAAAAAAATCTACCTAGGGAGACGCCGTAACAAGCCGCACGGCCCACAACATGTGCGCGCCATTTATTAATCGTGTATGAAGGCGCCGTAAGGGCACCTCACGGGCACCGCACGTCGCGGTAGCAACACGCCATAGCACTCCCTCACGGGTGGTACTACATCGCACCACGTGGGGTGTGTGCGGTGTGGCACGGCACCACGCGGGTTCTTATCTCTTTCGGTGCGAAGCTGCGCCATACCGTATACGGCCTCGTGCGACTTCATCAACCCGCCAGAACCACCGAAACGCACCAAAAGCGCGCGCCTCGCTGGTGGGGGCAGGCGATGACCGTTAAAGCCACTCGACGCCGCCTGGATTTTAAATCATTTCAAATTTTTGAGCGGCGTCTGGCGGATTGATACAGTCGCACAAGGCCGTATGTGGTGTAGCCCGGCCTCGCAACAAAAGAGGTAAGAACCAGCATGAACACACTGATGCCACAAGCGCAGGATAACATGCACCGTGACATCGCTGTGTTCGTTGCAGTACCTGACGCAGCGCTTGGAGTATGTGCCTCGAAGATACCAGAAGCCGTTCTTTTGAGCAAGTCTCAGGCTGTGTCATAGTTTGGAGGGGCCCGAGGAAGAGGATGCGCCGACGAAAGAGGCCATGGCTCGTGGCGGTTATTCCTACTGGACGCCCCTGCAAATTGATAAGGAGACGCAAACGAAACCTGGACTTCGACACCTCCTGCAGTGCAACCGGTTCGGGCATCACCACACCAGTGGTTCAACGTTTCAACCCCAACCTGTGTTTTTTTATGATCCGCACCTCCAACACCAGCCTCAGCCGCAGCAGCAGGTACCTCATGGGTACACAACTCCAGCGCCAAGGCTAGGCACACCGCCATTCTTCCCCAGTGGACATTCGACACCACTCAACTTCCCTCCTCGACCTTCCACTTCTTAGATGTCGCTGTTGGTACATAGTCTCTTGGCAGACTTGCGGCTCCCTACCCCTGGCGCCAGTATTTCGACACCGAAACGTTCTGCCGCAGAGGATCCACCCAACCTACGACTTGACCATCTCCCCAGGAGATAAGGAGGACATTGACCAGAATCACTTAAGTAAATTTCTTAGAATTAATGGTCTTTTAGTAATTTTAGTCATATTCAAATATTTTTTCAATGTTTATAATTAATAATTATTCTTTTTGTGAATAAATATGTGAAATAGTGTTTTGCATTTACATGTTCCTTATTGATGCTTATCCAATTATGTTTTTAATGTTTATAATTAATAATATTTATCTTTTTGTAATAAATATGTTGAAATAGTGTCTCTTGCATTTACATTTTCCTTATTGATTCTTAA